>NC_047086.1:252130972-252194444 GCF_902459505.1 Geotrypetes seraphini
GGAAAAATGATTTTATTTTCAATTTAGTGTTTTGAGAATTTATATCTGCTGTCTATATTTTGCCCTATATGTGTCTATTTTTCTATAGTTACTGAGGTGACATTGCATATTTTAAAGTAATTTGTTTGACATCTTTGAAAAAATCCCTGAAACTCATAAATGATAATGAACATTTTCTCTGCGTACTGTGTGCTTTGTGTTTTTTTTAATATGTTTACCATTACGAATTATAAGACATTGTGTGTACATGAAAATGAATGGAAGAAATTTGGGGCGGGGCTGTGGGGTGGGGCTACAGCGGGACTAAATATTAATAGATGTCCCGTTTTGATGAAAAAAATAAATGGTCACATTAGTCTTACCTCCCTGCTGCTGCTGCTAATCGCCGACAAGAAGTCTTCTTTCTGACGTCAATTCTGACGTTGGAGAGGACGTTCTGGGCCAGCCAATCATTGCCTGGCTGTCCCGGAGCGTCCTCTCTGACGTCAGAATTGACGTTGGAAAGAAGACTTCTTGTCGGTGATTAGCAGCAGCAGCGGAGAGGTAAGACTGCAGCTGCGCGGACCGGGGGAAAGGAAGGAGAGAAGCTTCTTTTTTTCCCACGGAAGGGAGGGAAGGATGTAGGCAGGCAAGCTGGCTGGCTTTAGCGCGGCAGGGAGGGAGGGAGATAGGTAGGCAGGCAGGCTGGCTGGCTTTGGGGGTGGGCAAAATCTGGAAGGCAGTGGGGGGACATAAGAAAAAAGTTTTTATTATTATGACACTACAGAAATCATTGAAAAGTGTAGTCAGAGTTCCCTTCCCTCCTGTTGCACCCACTAGCAGGAAGCAGCTGTGCTTTTAAGCACTAAGTGATGGCATTCTTAAATTTGAAATTACTTTGATATACATTACACTACTGGGGTTCTTGAAGAAGGGAGTTCTCCCTGAAAATGAGCTCAGCATAAACCTCTCTGTTTGATGTTCTGGAAAGTCAAATCATGAACATTTTTGTAAGATAAGTGAAAATTTTCTTCTCACAGGCTTCCGATTTCATTTTCATTTTGTTAGCATTTTCACACAGGGAACATACTATTTTTTGACTGCCTGTATCACTTCATTTACTTTGACACTTTTAATGTATTTCACAAATATGTATAATCCAATGATGGTGTGTGGCATAGAAAGGGCAAAAGTAAGCCACTTTGTTTTTTATGGAATTTTTTTTTTTAAAATCTTTATTGATATTTAAACTTTGACAGTGCAATACAATTACTTGTGTATAAACATTTCATAAAACGCACTATTAAATACACAATTGATACATAAAACAATAATTTATTTATAAAAGTAAGCCACTTTGGATGTCGGAGCTATTTGAAAGCAATAGAACTTTTGACCTCTAGACAATCTGCTCTCATAGCTTATGACTTCACACTGAGGATACACTTAAATATTCATTAACCCTTTATTTGGCATTGTTTCTCAGAAGCAACATGTTTTCTATGGCTCTTATGGGAGATCTGCATCTCCAAATGCCTGTTACTTGGCACTTTTGCTCTCGTTTAACATAAAGTTATATAAAGCAGCTGTTTCACCATCTGCCAATTAAAGGGTTACGGTAATACATGTGTCAGTTACAAAATATATTGTGTGTTTCTTGTGAGTTAACTGCTATTCGCTGATCATTTGAAGAACTTTTGTAGGAGTATGTTATTGTGTATTGATACTTCTACCTCCTAGTGGTTAGAGCAGCTGCCTGAGTTTGACTACTATTGCAGTTCCTTGTCACTCTGGGCAAATTACTTAACAAATAATTGTCCCAGGTACAAAATAAGTATCTGTCTAAAAAATGTAAACCACTTTGATAAAAGCAGTATATAATTCCCATCCCCTTTCCTCTAGGGTAGTGTTTCTCAAATTCTTCAAGCAAAGTACCCCCTAAGTCTAACAAATATCAACCAAGTACCCCCACCCAAGCTATGTCCAAAATTCCTCCCCCTTGCATCCCCTTCAATCTGTCCCTCTGTTCTATCTTCACCACCATATCCAACATTTCTCCCTCTCATCCATCTCTTCCCCATGCATCTCTCCCTCACTCTTCTCTCTGTCTCTCTATGCCCAATTTTCTTCTTTCTTCCTTTCCCCATGTGCACCATCTCTTTCCCTCTCATTCACACACTCATGCCCAACAATTCTCCCTTTCTATTCCCTCCCTTCCTCCCATGTCCCAAGTTAGTGCCCCTTCCTCCCACCCTTCTGTGTCCCATGTTCATGCCCCCTCCCTTACTTCTGTCTCCTAAGTTCACGCCCTCCTCCCTGCCTTCCAGGCTTTGTGCCCCTCCCATGTCCCAGATCATGCCCCCTCTCTCCCTTACTTGCTCACTCCAGGGCTGCACTCGCTTCCTTCAGGTCCATCCAGCTGGAATGCTCCTTTTGCCTTCAGCATACTTGTTGCAGGGACACCCAGGCAGCGGCTCTTACATGCTGCACATGGCTGACCCACAAACCTTCCCTCTGATGTTAGAGAGAAGGCTTCCAGGTCAACCACGTGAAGTGTGAAAGAGTCACTGATGCATCCCTGCAACAAGAGCCATTAAAGGAGGTAATTTTGAAGGCCCACTTGGAAGGAGGTAATTTGGATCCCCCGTTGACCTGGAAGGCTTCCCTCTGATGTCAGCTCTTACATCGGAGGGAAGCCTTCTGGGTCGGCTTTCATGGAGAGCGGGCAGAAAGGAGGCCATGGGATCCTCAGCGGTGGTGACCTGCATAATGCCACATACTCCCAACAAGTGGCTCGCGTACTCCTAAGGGTATGCATACTACGTGTTGAAAAACACTGCTCTAGGGCAGAGGTTATCAACATGCAGTATGCATACCCCAGGGGGTAGGCACACCATTGTCAAGGGGTACACGGCGTCAGCACTATATGTTTCCCAACTTCCTTCTGCCATCGCGTATCTCCCGTCTTCCTCGTCTTCTCTCCTCAGCCTCCCTCCACCCCCCCAGACCAGCAACAGCTCACTGTCTGATTTTAACTTCCACAAACATCTGCCTCTACCGTTAATTTGAAAGAAAGGAACTCCCAAGCCCCAAGAAGGAAAACTGTGTTCAGGGAAAGAGACTGCCCACAAGGACGATTGGAGTAAAAAATTACTCGCTTAAAATAATCCTAAAGTAATAAAGAATAATTTATAAAGAGAGCCCTCAGTCACACAACCAACCTCCGACCTCCGGAGGAAACGGCTGCCACTGGTTTGCACCTAGAAGGTGTCAACTGTGAAACATCCTAGGGCTCTCTGTGAATTTAGTGCTAAATAACACAAAAGTGCTGTAGTGTAAATAAATCAAAAACGTGCACTGCGAGCAGTCTCTTCCCCTGAACCAGGGGGGCAAAAGATACAAGTGTCCAAATTCAATCTATTAAAGCCAAAAGAAGATACTTAGCTTCTCTGGTAAACAGTCAGTAAGTCACCAAACGTCCAACGGGACTCCGTTTCGGGGGAGCACTCCCCCTTCTTCAGGAACGACTGGCACTGTGCAGGAGCCTGAAAATCAAAAGGCTAGAGCAGATTGGCGATAGTAGAAAATGGCGCTTGAACCAGAACAGACGCCTCTGATTTAAACCTGCAGACCAGAGAGGGGTGTGTCCGTGTCAAGTCTTGAAACATCAATATATTCCCAGGGGTTTGCGTATTCAAAAAATCCCTGGGTTATTTACTGACAGAGAACCTTTTTTATGTAAATGGGCATCTATATTAAATAAATGTTCCATCGATTTAATGATGCTCATAGTCGATACCATCCAAGAAGTTTCACAAGAGGTATCTAAACAGGCAGACAACATTTATGAGGATTTGCGTAAGGAACCCGAATCTTTTCAAACTTTCCAAGAGAGTCTACCCATCACTCAACAATCCTTAGATCAATTCAGATCTAAAACATGTGCATCTAAGATTAAGAAATTCCACCGTGACGCTGATGATTACGCCAAGGGTAATATCTATTCTTGGCTAGCCTTTAAAGAAACAGGTCAAAAAATAACACCTACATAAACACTAACTGACTTAGATACAGCTTCTAGCAGTGGGTCTGAGGAGCTTAGTGTCAGATCCAGATCTCCAGTTTTTTTACCCCAGGGGGGGCGGGGCGGTCGACGAAGATCCAGGGGAGGGAAACAGAGGGGAACCAACAGAGGCCATTACACCAACACGGATCCACAGATGCGCCCACAAACCAGGTCATCTGCTCCGGCCAATCCAAAGTTAATAACCTGTCTGGTATTCAACTTTCTGTTGACCAATTGAGTGTCTTAAACAGGGGCCTGTCTTTTGTTCCTTCCTCCCGCTACGATCCTTTTACAACCCGCTGTAACATCGAACGTTTTGTCAGATCCCTCCAGATTAAATTGTTTTTTCACAATTAACCAGTTACTGGGGATTCTTCCATATTCAGAGCCCCTTCCACCTGGCAACCTCCGGGTCCCCTCGATCCAGCTCTCCATACTTTTCGGGAGCTGGTTCTTAGGGACCTGAATACATTAGAATTGTCCCTTCAGAAGAAACATCGAAGTTATTCCAATATGTCTTCGTCTGAATTTAGGGCTCTTACTGAATTGGCTAATGACACTCAGCGAGTTTTTAAACCGGCCGATAAGGGAGGTTC
This sequence comes from Geotrypetes seraphini, assembly GCF_902459505.1. Taxonomy (NCBI): domain Eukaryota; kingdom Metazoa; phylum Chordata; class Amphibia; order Gymnophiona; family Dermophiidae; genus Geotrypetes; species Geotrypetes seraphini. Next base: position 252,135,614 of record NC_047086.1, read on the forward strand.
GATCGTGGTTTTGAGTAATCATCAATACACCACGGAAATTCACAGGCAGCTTGCTGATTCCCGTTTTTATAGCAGACTGACAGGGGATCCTACTAACGCTCTTGTCAGTACCATTGCTACTGTAGTTGACTCGGCCCTTATGGACAGTCAACTCACTAAAGCCGAGGCTAAATTTTTGAAGCTAACTTCTCCCCGTCGTCCGATTTTCTACACTGTCCCCAAAATTCACAAAAACATCTTTCCTCCCCCGGGGAGACCCATCGTGTCCTTAAGGGGCACGGTGTTGGAACCTCTCTCCAAGTTTATTGACTGGTTCTTAAAACCTTTGGTGGCCAAGGCTAGATCTTACCTTAAAGACACAACACATTTTTTGTCTATCATTTCTAAATTCACTGACATACAAGATACTGATGTTCTGGTGACTTTTGACTTAGAGTCTCTGTACTCTAATATTCCACAATCAGCGGCTTTTGAATTAATATCCAGACTTTTCATGCAGGAGGTCCAACATGAAAGAATCAGAGCAGATTTGCTTATTCAACTGGCTGAGCTGGTTCTTTATCGGAACTATTTTCAATTTGACGAAATGTTTTTTCTCCAGACTCACGGAGTGGCAATGGGCACCGCAGCGGCCCCCAGCATTGCAAACCTATATGTGTCCGCGTTTGAAGAACAGTTCTTATACCCAGCGGCATGGCAGCGATACATTAAAACATGGCTCAGATTCATTGATGACGTGTTTTGCGTCTGGACGGGTCCCCCTGAATTACTTTATCATTTTTTGGACTGGCTTAACACTCTAGACCCTAATCTGAGATTCACTATGTCCTTCAACAACGAGAAAATTTCTTTTTTGGACGTTTGGGTTCAGAAAAATGATAACATTCTAGTCACCACTTTATACAGAAAATCCGTGGAAGTAAATAATTATTTGGACTATACCAGCTGCCACCCTGCCAAACTCAAGCAGTCTGTGCCCATCAGTCAATTTCTACGCGTTCGTAGACTTTGTACAGATTTGGGTGAGTTCCGCAGGCAAGCTCGAATTTTGTATGCTCGATTCAGGGAACGGGGGTATCCTCATAAAGTCCTGTCTCAAGCTTACAACAGGGCTTTATTCGCCAACAGATCCCTGTTACTTTCTCAGGTCCCCCAATGTGTAGACACTAAGACTATCTGTGTGTTAACGTTCTCCGACCAAGCCTGTGAGGTGGCCCGGAGTATCAGGTCCCACTGGCACATTCTTCAGCTTCACCCTGATTTCCGGGATTTACCCTGCATTGCTTATTCTCGCCCGAAGAATATTGCTGATCGAGTAGTTCATTCCAAATACATTTCTGAACGTACTAACAGCCATCGGGTTGGCCTACATGATAAATGTGGGAATAATTGTGATATCTGTGCTACTACAATCACAGGTACTATGTGGGAGCACCCGAGGACCCATAAACAATACGTCCACAAATCAGACACTTCATGCACATCTAAGTGGGTTATATATATCATCATATGCCCATGTGACATGATATATGTCGGACGTACCCAAAGGGCCATCAGAACTCGCTTGATAGAACATCGTAGTCGGATCAATACCAGATCCATGACTTCCCCGATGGTACCTCACTGCATACAATTTGAACATACTTTTCATGACTTGAGATGGGTGGTTATTGAACAGATCTTTATAGACTATCAGGGCGATAAACTTACCCAGTTGCAAAGGAGGGAACAATATTGGATTTATGAACTTCAAACATTGATCCCCACAGGACATAACGAATTTATTGAATGGTATCATACGTTTTGATTATTTTTTCTTACTTTTTTCTTATCTTTATGGCATCGTTTTATTCCTGTGATCAACAGTACATCATTATTGGTTTGTTTACCGTACCTTTTTTAATTTTGCACCTGGTTGTGTCATGTGACTTGACACGGACACACCCCTCTCTGGTCTGCAGGTTTAAATCAGAGGCGTCTGTTCTGGTTCAAGCGCCATTTTCTACTATCGCCAATCTGCTCTAGCCTTTTGATTTTCAGGCTCCTGCACAGTGCCAGTCGTTCCTGAAGAAGGGGGAGTGCTCCCCCGAAACGGAGTCCCGTTGGACGTTTGGTGACTTACTGACTGTTTACCAGAGAAGCTAAGTATCTTCTTTTGGCTTTAATAGATTGAATTTGGACACTTGTATCTTTTGCCCCCCTGGTTCAGGGGAAGAGACTGCTCGCAGTGCACGTTTTTGATTTATTTACACTACAGCACTTTTGTGTTATTTAGCACTAAATTCACAGAGAGCCCTAGGATGTTTCACAGTTGACACCTTCTAGGTGCAAACCAGTGGCAGCCGTTTCCTCCGGAGGTCGGAGGTTGGTTGTGTGACTGAGGGCTCTCTTTATAAATTATTCTTTATTACTTTAGGATTATTTTAAGCGAGTAATTTTTTACTCCAATCGTCCTTGTGGGCAGTCTCTTTCCCTGAACACAGTTTTCCTTCTTGGGGCTTGGGAGTTCCTTTCTTTCATAGTTTTCTCCCTATTTTTCGGGTTTTTCTTTGATTCTACCGTTAGTTTAGCAGGCGATTCCATCAGGCAGCCTCGGGCTTTTGCTAGGCCAGCCCACCTCCAACGAAAGAGGAAGTTGCATCATTGGAGGTGGGCCTACCTAGCACAGGCTCCGAGGCTGCCTGATGGAATCGCCAGCTCAGCAGTACCTCTCCTCTCCCTAGTGGCAGCTCACTGCATGATTTTAACTTCCCCACATAGCTGCTGCTAGTGTTAGTTTGGCCACAGTTCTATCAGGCAGCCTTGAAGCCTTTGCTAGGCCAGCCCACCTCTGATAATTCAACTTCCTCTATCTGTGCCCTGGGTTTTTATACTTCCTGAACCATAATGTCTTGGCTCCTCCCTTACCCCTTAGGTAGGACTATGGGTTTTAAGGTGGCTCTGACATGGTGAGGTAGTATCCATATCAGGATGTGACAGCATCCTATATACTCCCTCATATGCCCCCTTAATCCCTTAGGGCCGGATTCTGTAACCGGTGCCCAAGTCAGTGGCTTCCTTAAAAGTGGATGCCGATTGCCTGTCAATCATTTCAGGGCACCAGTTACAGAATCATGCCTATTCAGTCAAGATAGGTGGCTGAAATGTAGGCCTGGAAAACCTTGGCCTATATTTCAGCCACTTATCTTTGCCGCTAGAACATAGCAGCCGATCGTAGCAGGGGAATTTCCGCCCCCCCCCCTCCCTCATCAGTGCTCAAGTCAGATTGCCTAGGGAGCCAGTTACAGAATTGCAACTTTGGGAAGTCCCTGCCACTCAGCTGATGGGGGAGGGGGAATACCATGATCAGCTGCAGAGAGGGGCCTTAGGGATCAAGCCAATCGGAGCCTTAGGCCACCCCCCAGTGCATCCCAGAATGCACTGGGAATGAGGCCTAAGACACTGGTTGGACCAGGTGCCTAAAGCAACTATGGGAAGGGCCTTAGGTGCCTGGGCCAATCAGGACCCTAGACCCCCTCCCCAGTGCATTCCAGGATGCATTGGGAAGGAGAAGGCCTGCCATTTTAAAGAAGCGGGACTGCTGGCCAGAGGGAGTGGGTGTGATTGTATATGATGATCTTAAGGTGGCCAAAGGTGATGGCAAAAGCTAGAAGGTTGTTAGGTTGCATAGGGAAAGGTATGACCAGTAGGAAAAAGGAGGTACTGATGCCCCTGTATGAGACTTTGGTGAGACCTCATTTAGAATATTGTGTACAATTCTGGAGGCCACACCTTCAAAAAGATATAAAAATGATGGAGTCGGAAGGCTACTAAAATGATATGTGGTCTTCATCATAAGGCGTATGTGGACACACTTAAAGATCTCACTCTGTATACTTTGGAGGAAAGGCGGGAGAGGGGAGATATGATAGACACGTTTAATGAAAGGAAACAGCAATGAGAGGGCATAGGATGAAATTACGAGGTGATAGGCTCTGGAGTAATCTAAGGAAATACTTTTTTACAGAAAGGGTGGTAGATGAATAGAACAGTCTCCTGGAAGAGGTGGTAGAAACAGAGACTGTGTCTGAATTCAAGGTGGCCTGGGATAGGCACGTGGTATCTTATATAGAGAGAAAGCGATAATGGTTACTGGGGATGGGCAGACTAGATTGGCCATTTGGCCTTTATCTACCGTCATGTTTCTATGTTCTATGTTTCTAAGTTCTCAAAAACATGATTGAATTCCAGACAGTGAGGCACCAAATGGGCAGAAACCATGGCAGTGTGTAAGTTTATTTATGTAGGATGCACCATGAGGAAGATTAAGATCAGGCTACAGGAAGCAGTGGTGTAGCAAGGGTGAGAGGTGCCCAGGGTGGTGGTGCCCCTTCCCAGGCCCCCTCACGCATGCTCCCTTTCCTTCCCCCATAACTCTTTAACTTTCCCAGCGCAAGCAGCATCACCAACTTGCTGCCCATATTAGCGTCAACTCTCCCTCTGATGTCACTTCCTAGGCGCAGGACCCAGAAGTGACATCAGAGGGAGAGCCCACGCTGGTGCAAGCAGCAGATTGGAGTTGCTGCTCGCGCCAGCAAAGAGCTAGAGGTACGGTTGGGGGAAGTGAAGGCATGCGTGTGCGGCAGGGGGAGGAGTGGACAGGAGCAGGGGATTGGAGAGGAGGAGGGGTGCCGGCGACCCCCATCAAGATGGCAGCTGAAGTGGACCGCATCCCCGACCGCCAATGCTATGCCACCGACAGGAAGGTAAGGGCAGAATATACACTGCCATGGTTACTGCCCCTTTGGTGCTTCACTGTTTCGAATTCAATCATGTTTTTGACAAGGGGGGGGGGGTGGATGAAGAAGTAGAGAATACTGTAATGGGGTATCTGCTAACAAGTGGTCTCCAACCGCGTTGTGAAAAAGAAGAATCTAGCATCAGTTGGGTTTTTTTTTAAATAAATCTTTATTAATTTTCAATTCGAGAACAGTGCATTAAAATATACATACAATTAAAGTCATAGACAGCACTTACAATCAATCAAAGAATACTGTAAAATATTTCCCCCCCTCCCTCCCACCCTAATTTGAGAACAAAAGCAAAGTGCTTTACATTATGCATACAATTAATGTCATATACAGTACTTGCATTCGATCAATGAATACTAAAAAATATATTACCTCCCTCCTTCCCCCCCTCCCTGGTTGTGAAACTCAAATAGGAAATAAAGGCATACTCCAACTAATCAGAGTTAACAAAATTCGTCAATGGACCCCCATATTAATTTAAATAGCTTATTATGACACGATATTTCTGAGTTCATTTTTTCATATTTATAAAGATTCCCACCAAAAGTACTGAATAGAAAAGGTCTTCACAAAAAGTGGGACTTAAGAGTTCCTCCTTCTTACAGGTTTTGAGGCTAGTAGCATTTGCACATACCATGCTGTGAAACAAATTAAAAACGTTTTATAGCATTTAAGAAGTAATTTTATAAAGTACAGTATTGTCTGTATATCTCTTATAGAATACACCTTCATCTAACAATGATAAATAGACATGTATTTCTATACAAATTTCATGGAAGGGCACAGACAGAGTAATGAAGTATGCACATAGGTTATAGAATGAACCCCAGCTTCTGAGCAACTGTGAATGTATGCAGGGATATGGAACAACACCCTAAGCGACCTAATCCTGAATTCACTAACATGCCACATATTCAGAAAATCACTAAAACACACTTATTCAACAAATTTGTCTGAACCTCCAAAATGCTGCCCAACCACATAACCGCCCACTTACCCCTTCCCAATTCCAACCGATGTTAACTTGCTGTTATCAGCACCTCTTATTGTGCACTGTCTTGAACTGATATAAATAAAGCTAGTAATAGTAGTAATAGTAGTAATCTGTGTGTCTCATAAAATAGACCACCACTTGGCTTCACAACCTAGGGAACCTATTGTAAAATTATTCTTGAAGGCAAAAGTAGGTTTGGTACATGGATCTTCCAATAGCAACAAAGATTCAGCACAAGAAGGTCAAGAGATAAAAATATGAACATTTTTTGAGAATCACCAATGTTAGTCTCCAAAGAGCACTATAAAAACAAGAGAATTTTTTTCAGTTATGTGTCGGTTCTCCTGTCTTTGTACTCAACATATATAGTACTACAGTTTTTAGTAGTAGTACAGCATTTGTGACTCCTGAAGCTGGAGTTGTTGGCTGAAACACAGTTCTGTGTTGAGTTCACCGTTATGTTATAGTGCTCTGTAAGGGAGTGAGAGGTGCAGTGACAGGTGCCTCCAAGACCACTCTTTCACTAACGGTGCAGTTAAGCCTCCTTATAGCAGGTGGCATGAAAAGAGGCTGAGTCAGAGGGGTAAGGTTCAGATCAGGATGGAATCAAATGTCCTGAATCATTGTAAAGGGAAGGAAGCTCCGAGGACAGAGATCCTGAGGGCAATGATCCTCACAAGGTGATCTGGCTTAGGCTGTAGTACCTAGCTCAGACGTATGCTGGGTGAGAAGAAGTCTGAAGCTTATACTTAAAGGAATTCCAGGGTTGAGTAAGAAAGAAGACTGCCGAGGTAGTCTCAGGATCCCTTGGTTGCTGAACCATGGTTGTGAGTAATGAAGACTTTGTACTTGTATATGGAAGTAGGCATGCCAGAGGCAGACTAATGAAAATGAGATTGTGTTTGAGAGACTTCCATGAATGGTATTGAACCTGTTAGGAAATATGACTATGTACACTGGAAATAAGCCTAACATTTTCTCTTTTGACCTTATACTGCCCTCTGGTGTTTTTTCTGAGTTCCATGCTATCTTGACAAGTCACATTATCACATGCTCCTTCATAGATCTCCTGGAGATAATTTGCAGTTTTTATATTGCTCTTTTGGGCTTAACATTGGTGATTCTCCAATAAATGTTCATATTTTTTAATCTCTTGATCTTCTGGTGCTGTCTCATTGTTGTTGGGAGGTCCACGTGCCACTCCTACTTTTGCCTTTTTTGTTGCACTATGTGTAGGGTTTTATTTTATCTTTGTTGCCTTTAAAAGAATATATGTAGTAAAACATTTTTCTTCTATTCAATAGAAGGTCCTGTGGCAATAAAAGATTATTAAAGATACCTTGGTAAAGAAAAGATAGCAGAAAGAGTCCCTGTGGGAACCTTAGGGCACTGATGAAACTGTTTATCATTGTGTAAAATCTGTCAGCCACAGAATGCAGAAGATGCCTTTAGGCTTTCAGACTTCCTGCTAGATCTGGAATCCTTTATGTTGCTTTCTAATTGCATTTGCAGTTCTGCCATAAATGATAACATAACAAAACAAAATGGAACAAAATCAAGAAGGTAATATCATTTGCAACAACATAAGAATTGTCAGTGACATATCCCATGTTGTTGCACGTCATTACCAATTGAAAATGAGCAGAAAAAAAGTGATATTAGGGGCATTTTCAGAATTCTAAGACGTCTCAAAAAAGTCATAAATTGGCACTTGGACATCCTAATTGCCAGGATGTTGATGTGCCGATTTTTGAAACCAGCTTTCTGGATGTCTTGCGAGTCATTCTACCTGCTGTGAATCTGAGAGAAAAGGGGGGCATGTTAGAAGTGTGCTCTGGGCGTGCTTAGACTTGGACATCTTGTAGCGATAATCGAACCTTTCCCAGGATGTCCTGGATGTAGACGTTCTGAGCCTCTTGTTTTAAGAGCGTCTAAGTGATAAAACATACCCACACTTACATGATGACCACTGGAGATAATAAGTAATGACCCCCCCCACCCTCCCCCAGTAGTCACTTACCCCCTCCCTTTCTCTAAAAATTGGAATGAAACAGTACATACCTGTCTCTAGAACAGCAGTGCCTGGTATAGGAAAGCCTAGTAGAGCAGCACACAGGTGTCTTAAGTAGCCTGGTGAGTGGGCTAATGAGCCATAGAGAGGAAGATTCAGGCCCATAAGCCACTCTAAACAATACATTTATGGTGGAAAGTTTGAGACCACCAAAATCCTACTATTTTGCCAAATAGGTGCCACCTGCAGCCATAAAGGCTATTGGGGTGGTAGATATGTGGGTGTAGTGAGTTTTGGGGTGGGGGAGTTTTGGAGGCTCACCATACATTAGAAGGGGGTTATGGTGAGATGCATTTATGGAACCCTCTAAGGTACCCCACTACTCTATTGGTATGTCTATGTGTTCAGTTCATTACAATGCTGACCACTCCCACGTTCAAATGGTCTGCATTAAGACATTTTGAACTTGGACAGTTCTGTGGTCGAAAATGGGGAATAAAGTTGGACATTTAAGGGTTGGATGTCCTAGATGATTTTCAAAAAAAATTGGACATCTTATCATGTTGCCAGTTTCAAAAATGGCCATTTTTCTGCCTCTGACTTTGGTCGTCTTATGGGAAACATCCAAAGTCAGACTTAAATGCCCTATAAAAAAATGGCCTTCCACATGTTTTTTTGCTCACCGATAATCATATACACTCTTTGGAACTAGTGCACACTATGAGGTAGATTCAATAAATGGCACCCACAATTAGGTATGCCGTCCTAAGTGCTTTCTGGATAAGCCTAACGTTGATATTTGTACCATTTCCTTACATCCAATCTCATGATTAAATAACAAATTCCACTATTACCTTCTAGAACAGGGGTCTCCAAAGTATGGTCTGCAGGCCACATCCAGCCCGTGATATGATTTTATCCAGGCCATGGAAGAATTTTACTAATTTTCCAATGAGAATCCATAAAAATAAAAACATGGGGTGTTGATAGATTTCAAATGCATTAATTAAAATTGTGTTCAAAATATATTGATATTCCATATTATGTTAATTTTAATATTATTCACAACTTTAATACTGAATCATAATTGTATACTTCATGGTATTTCCATGCAACCACTAGCCTGGCTTCGAGTCTCTGACCTTGACTTCAACGTCCAAGATTGTTTAGCTAATATTCCTTGTCTAGGAGAAGAGTTGTTTGGGGATAAAACCGAAGATGTGACATAATGACTTACTCGACATGAACAGAGCTGGGCTACTTTAGCGGGTCTAAATCTAAGACACAACCTTCAAAGTCTTCGCAGATACCATCTTATTCTTCTTACAAGAGGCACAATCTGGCAAACTCGTCTTCTTCTAAACCTTCGCTACAGAAGAGACAGAAAACCCAGAGGCCTCAAAAGGCTCAGACTTTGCCCCACAAAAATCAACTCAGTCTTTTTGACATGCTGTTAGAGAGCAGCAACAATTCCTCCTCCTCCTCAACCCATCAGAGCCTTCCTCTTTTGTATCTATGACATTGGACTCTCATCACAACGAACACTTGGGTCCTCAAAGTCATGCAGGAAGGATACTCTCACTGTTTCATCACCATTCCTCTAAGCAACCCTCCAAGAGAGTCCTCTTTCACATCTCATTAGATTTATCTTCTTTGGGAAATTGAAGCTCTATTTCAACTAAATGCCATAGAGCCAGTACCCCCTTGCCAGAGAAACCAGGGGTTCTACTCAAGGTATTTTCTAATTCCAAAGAAGACAGGAGGTCTTCTTCATCCCATTCTTGACCTCCAAGTTCACAACAAATTTCTAATCAAGAAAAGGTTTTGCATGCTATCCCTGAAACTCTACCTAGTTCTAGAACAAAATTATTGGCTGTGCTCTCTAGATCTCAAAGAGGGGTGCTATCCAGTCTTTTGCACTGAGTGTCACATGTATGATTTTCTCCCTGTTGGTGAGAAGTTATGTGTGTGCTCGCTGCAAAGATCTCCTAGCTCTCAGAGAATGAGTACGTTCCTTTGAAGCTAGAGAAGCAGACTTGAAGGAATTGAGGGAGACAGAGAAGTACACAGAGGAGCCCTACAGGGATGTTGTAGAGAAGTCCCACCTCTAGTCTGCTAGCCCCTGTCCTGTCTTGGAGGAGAGCGGTCTCCTAGAAGGAGAGCATCACCCTGGTGAAGTAGGAAATAATCTTGTAGCCAGGACCTGCCCACCAGGGGATGTAATATCCTCTTGCACCAAGGTTGTGTCTCCAGGGGCTTCTTTCCAGGAGGGAAGGGTTGACAGCTATTGTAGTTGGTGATTCATTAGGCATGTAGATAGCTGGAAGGCTGGTGGGTGTGAGGATCGCTTGATCACTTGCCTGCCTGGTGTGAAGGTGGCGGATCTCATGCATCACTTAGATAGGATTTTAGATAGTGCTGGGGCGAAGCAAGCTGTTTTGGTACATGTAGGCACCAATAACATACAAAAATATGGGAGGGAGGTTCTGGAAGCCAAATTTAAGCTCTTAGGTAGAAAGCTGAAATCCAGATCCTTCAAGATAACATTTTCAGAAATGTTCACAGTTCCATGCGCAGGATCCAAGAGGCAGGCAGAGCTCTGAAGTCTTTGCGGCAAAGTTAAAAAAAAAAATGCAATGGTTGCAAATGCTGAGAAAATTTGCAAGTTCAAAGCCCAAAGACTGAATGGGTACAAGGCCCAACTGAGGGATGGGAAGTCGAAAACTCGACAAAAAAGTGAAGAAAAACTAAAGGAAATACTAGTAGAAACAATAAAGTAAAAGTATTAAACGAGCCAAAGGCAAAAAATTGTTGCCAGGAAGACAACCCATATGGACAGAGTTCGGACACAACTTCTTCACTCTGTGCAAAATGAAGAACTAAGGAACCATGCACCAATGTTGGGCAGAAAGGCATTCACATGTGCGTGGTGCGGGCAATCTTTAAGCTTTAGGAAAGTGGCAATACACTTGAACATTGTCCGTAATGGACTCCATGGATGACATCACCCACATGTAAGAATATTTTGTCTTCTTGTCCTAGGATAAAAATTAATATACAGTGTTCCCTCGTGAATTTGCGGTTTGTGGTTCGCAGACTCAATCATACATGGTCTGTCCTGTAGTAAAGTTGGGCTACATCAAAGCATGCATGTCAAAGCAGCTCCTGATTGGTGTAGCCTGACTTTACTACAAGAAGAGGTGGTCGGTGCAGACCGCAAGTTATTTTCTTCACCTGCCGGCGCTCCAGCTGCCCTCTCCTACCTCTCCAGCTGCCCTCTCCTGCCTCCCCTGCCTTTTGACAGGCGAAAAACTGCATTTATGGTTTTTCAAAATTCACGGGGGTTCCTGAAACGGAATTTCAGGGGAGTACTGTATGTTAAGTGCAAAAACTGTGCAGTAACTATTTGATGTATGCATGTCATTATTTATCCACTACAGTAATATAACACTTGCTATTGCCATTTAATGTATGTTAAGAGACTCAGTTAGGTGCTGGGAAGAATTTGAGCCAAGCTCTGTTCTACAAAGGATATTCAGCATGGTGCACCGTTTATAGAATAGCACCTAACATGGATTCCTGTGCCCAGCTGTGGGTGCAAGGACTTATGTATGCCTGCTGAAACCTGGTATACATCCTGATGCAAATCCTGGTTTTCTATAATACTGTGCCTAAATTTTAGGCATGCCCCTGACCCATCCTTGCCCCTGCCACAGCTGTGCAGTGTTACAAAATAGCGCTCAGGCAGATCAGTAAGCAAATCTAATAACAATTAGTGTCATCAATAATTGATAGCTAATAGCTTGTTAATAGTTTGCAGCCTGTATAGAATCTGGGGGACCTATAGCTGCAGTGTGTCAGAGGAACTATCTTCTGCCGTACCTGGATAAATGGGCTATTTGAAAGTTACTTCCACCAGGAATTAAATACACAGAACAGAGTTGGTTAATATAAAATCTTCAAGAAGACGACTTTCTGGCCTAATGTGGTATGTGGAGTTTTTTTTGAAAGATGATGACAGTGAGTTTGCTATTCTACAGTCGTGTGCTGTTTTGTGACGCCCCTTTTTTGTTTTTGAGGTCTTCTTTCTCCACTGTAAGCAGTGTGGGGGCCAGACTTTCTTTCCTCTCCAGCAGAAGAGAGTGACTATTTGAAAGTTACCCATCCTTTCTGCAGGTAAAATCACATTCATGGTTCTTTGAGTTGTCTGACTGTCAGGAACGAACTGCCATTGAAACCGCATTTGTTGGGGGAGCTTGCTATTTTTAAGAACCAGATTATGGTGTTTTTGTTTGCACAAGCATATATTGGGATCTAGACAATGCTATTATATTTGTTTATTTTATTATCTACATATACAACTTGCATACCTCAAGGGGAATCCTAAGCAGTTTACACTGAATGGTGATTAGGTTCTAGATGTATTTTCCCCTAACTGACCCAGTAGGCTCATCATCTAACTATGGTACTTAGGGTAATGTAACGCTAAGTGACTTGCCCAGAGTCAGAAGGAGCAGGGCTGGGATTGAAGCTGCAACCTCAGGGTGCTAAGGCAGCAGCTCTAACCACTAGGCCTCTCCTCCACTGCTGGGTAGTTTGAAGCAAAAGTATGGACAAGCATTTTGATTTTAGATGTATTTTTTCATTGAATGTTTTAATATTTTAATATATTTTGTATGTATATACAGTGGCGTGGTAAGGGGGTACGCGGGATACAGACTGCCCTGAGTGCCAAGTTGGTGGGGGTTCAGGCACCTCTCCGCTCTGCCGCACCACGCCATGCTTGTGCCATCCCTCCCCCTACCCCGTAACTCTGTATTATCTTCACTAGAGTGAGCAACTTCTGCCTGTTATTCGTGCCAGCCGGGTTCCCCTCTGAATCACTTCTGGGTCACCAGGCCAGGAAGTGATGTCAGAGGGAAATCCAAGGCTGGTGCAAGGAGAATGCTGCAGAAGCAACTCGTGCTGGTGGGGGGGAAGGACAATGCAAGTGTGGAATGGGGACAGGAAGGAGTGGGGTTGTGGAGAGGAGGGCATGGGAGAGTGCCACCACCCCGAATGCCTCCCACCCTTACTGGTTCATAGTCTGTCGCACGTGAGACACCAGTGTGACGACAATCCAGCGCTGATAATTTGGCGCAAGAAAGAAGCATGCTGAGGAAAAATTTAATTTTAAAGAGCTCCGAAGCGGGGTGTGAGTGGGGAACCCCTCCACTTTACTGCATAGTATTTGTGCTGCTGTTGGGGGGGGGGGGGAGGATTGGAACCCTGCATTATAGAGAAAACAGAACTTTTTCTGATTTGGGGGGGAAAAGTTCCGTTTTCTCTATAATGGAGGGGGTTGTACCCCCCCACACCCCCAACAGTAAAGGGGGGTCCCCCCCACACCCTTCGTCAGGTCTTTTTAAAACGAAGTTTTCCCGCAGTGCGCTTCTTTCATGCGCCGAATTGTCAGCGCTGACTTGTTGGCGCGCTGGTGTCTGGCGCGTGATTATCCCGTCACCCCCTTATTACGCCACTGTGTATATAGTTACCTGCTTAGTTAGAAATTCTAAATATTGTTTTGCTGATTGCAGCTTCTCTTTGCCACACCTCTCCAAGCTGCCACCCTAGGTAACCACCTAATAGTTAAACTGGCCCGATTTAAGACTCTCTGGTAAATGAGCTGAAATCTTTACTAAGTGCTATTAGCGCATGCTGGATGGCATTGCAACTTCACTTGCCCCCTGGAAAATGAGCTTCTTTTATCAATGCATTTGCTCTAACTATGCTGGCTCATGAAGAAATAAAAAGTGAGTTCTGTGAGCTCCTGCATCAAATCTGTTCTCTTGGACCTAACAAACACAAGCTGTTTATGTTAGGAGATTTTAATGCATGTCCTGGATGAAATTACAACAGATGGGCAATAGCGATTTGGTGCTGTGGTGTGTAGGTAATGAAAATTCTTTGGCACATTGCTTCCAGAAACCTGTGCTTGCTGTGAATTAGTCATTACTAGAACATTTTCAAAAAGTCATTAAGTATAGGAATATTTGTTTAGCATCCATGCTGCAAATGCTGGCATAATGCTATAGCAGATTACATCATCACCAGATACATTATTTTAGTTGATGTTAGGTTAACTCATATCATGTAAGACACCTGGTCATTGCCTTGTACATAATCCCAATGCTTCATTCCATCACTCAATCTGAACACAGTGAGGAAAGCAAACAAAAAAATGGCGTATCACACAATTGAAGTTCCAGAATTCCAGGCTCACTTTGAGGATATTTTGAACATAGTGCATTCTCATTATCTGCATGTTCCATATCCACAAATTCGCTTTTTCACACAAAATACAGTGTAATCCATTTTCGCTGTTCACGGGGCATTTTTGCTCATTTGTACAAAATAGAGTAAACCATTTTCACTATTCACAGGCATCTGTACTTATTCGTGGTCACGCAGAGTGTGTTGAAAGCAAGAAATAACGACGAAGGTGACAAATTAGTGCTCAATCTCTTTTATTTTACAATAAGACTCAACACAATCGTGTTTCGGCCCAAATAGGCCTGCCTCAGGAGTCTTGTTATTTAATTCATTCATTCATTTTTATAGCCCGTCTTCCCCAGGAGCCCAGAAAGGGTTACAAGGATACATACACAAAGTTTTCTAATCAAGATACAACTATTGCAGAGTTACACAATCCCACATTGCTCATTTTATACTTGGTAAGATAATCTCTGAAAAAAATTCTACGGTTCATAAGCAGTGATAATGCGGTGATACGCACTGTTCAAATTCACACGGTGTGCTGCTATCCTTTTTTGAGAGATTATTTTACCAAGTATAAAATGACCAATGTGGGATTGTATAACTCCGCAACAGTTGTTTCTTGATTAGATAACAAGACTCCTGAGGCAGGCCCATTTGGGCCGAAACACGATCGTGTCGAGTCTTATTGTAAAATAAAGGAGATTGAGCATCAATTTGTCACCTTCGTTGTTGTTTCTTGTTTTCTACGTCCTGTGAAGGCAGGTTCTCCAGTTTTTTCCAACATGCAGAGTGTGTTCCCAAGAGGATGAAGATATGTGTGTATAAAATGCATTTGCAATATATAGAATATAATAAATACGCTGCTCTTTACAAGAAGGGTACACAAAATGATGCCTTTATTCTGTTAGGCAACAAAAATGTAGAATAAGCAGGGTCGCACTGGAACCAAACCCCTTTTTATAATAGGATCAACGGTTTCATATTTGTTTTTTTGGTATTCAAGGGGTTTCCTAGGAACCTAACCCCAGCAAATAGCGAGCATGCACAGTACTACACTAGAGGCCAAGAGGGAGAAATCTATTATGCATAGTTCCTGCTTTGAAGTTTGAAGGTATCTGAAGACTACTGTTTATCAGAACACAACAATTTATTATTTCTATAGCAATACCAGGCACACGCAGCGCTGTATATTGTACATGCAAAAGACGGTCCCTGCTAAGAGGAGCTTACAATCTAATTATGACAAACACATGGAGGGGGCAAAAAAGTGGTAGGGCACTATTAAGAGAATGACAGACAGATATGTTGGTTGGGTCAGTATTTAAATGTGTGAATCTTGGTTCCTGGGCTATCAACCATGAAAAGTGATTTGATGACCAAAATTTTGAAAACACATTGCAATGCTTGTCTCTTGGTTTGGATGAATTATAAACCTGACTATGTAAAACAAAAGCTGCTTTTATCACTAAACAACTCACATATGTATAACTTCAGGAACTGAAGGAAAGATGGTGAATAAACAAAGCAACATAGCTACAGAAGGCAGAAGACAAATGGCAAACATTTTTCATCCTGTACTACAAAGGGCTTTGGGCCCCATGACTGAAGCAGTGTACCGCTTACTGAAAGGATGGGTCTGTTTTGATTAGCAGTCGTACCATATGATCCTCAACCAGCTTTCTTTGATCACTTTGCTTGATGATGTTTCTCGATGGACAGAAGCAACATAACTAGTATGCCTTTCTTTTTAGGATGAAGTGTTCAAAGCCTTCAAACAGCTGTCACCTGGAAAAACATGTGGTTATTTTAGAAGGCCTATTCATGATTCCATATGCAAATACCATCATTTACATGGGTATATTGTATACATGTATAAAACCCAATGAGAGAAAGAAAATCCATAGTATATAGATATTTTAAGAGGGTGATTTGAGTGGTGCTTGGCTGGACTAATCTAAACATATATTCTCTCTCTATATATCTATAATAATAAAACCCTAGAGCGCGTATATGCTTTTGAAATTTCGTGATTCCTGGCGCCGTGAGGTGTGCTTCTGTGGCAGTATTCTATTACACCTCACGGCGCTTGCAGGGGCTGGAGGCGCGTGCGGTGGCTGAAGGTGCGCGACTGTGTGTCTGCACGGTCGGCTTCAGGCGCGTTTGGTGGTTTGTTGGGGCAGGAGAGTGGCGGTTGCGGTGGCGGTTTCACAGCGGCAGCGCCGGCATTTTCTCTCCTGTTAGTGGAGAGTGTCGGTTCCGGTGCTGCTTTGCAGGAGGGTGTGCAAGGTTAAAAAAAAAAATACAGCTCAGGGAAGTGGAGGGGGAGAGGGAAAGGGGGCTGCTTTGGAGGGAGGGGTGTGCTGGGAGGCCGACAGACAGAAAGGGGACAGAAGAGACAGAGAAATACAGGCAGGGGGCCAAGGACAGAGACAGGGGGCCAGGCAGAGAGACAGACAGAAAGAAAAACAGGGGGCCAGGCATAGAGAGAGACAGAAAGAAAGACAGGGGTCAGGCAGAAAGACAGAAAAACAGGGGGCCAGGCAGAGAGACAGACAGAAAGAAAAATAGGGAGACAGGCAGAAAGACAGAGAGACAAATAAAAACTGGGGGCCAGGGAGAAAATACGAGTGCGCATGCACGCCTACAACGTCACCACAGCCTGCTCTCCGTCTCCACCTCACGCTGCTGCAGGCCCCACGCTCGCAACTCACACATCCGCTGCAGCCTAGCAACTCCGACCACTACCTTCCACCCTCAACCGCCTATGCCGGCTCAGGCTGGCGCGTTGAGGAGTCGGAATGCAGACCCGGAAGAGCGAAGGAAGCCTCACACTGAGCAACTGTATTTGCACTGTGCAACGAGCCTCTGCCACGGTCCCGGGTTCCTCTCAGCCCACCCTTCTCGCGGTCTGGCCGGCTACCTTAGTCCTTTGCCGCCGCCGCCACCACCCCCTTCCCTTCCCGCGGTCGACAAAACTCTTGCCTCCAGCAGCCGCCGCAGCACTGTAAACACGCTGCTTCGCTGCCTCTACTGCCTTCATTTGCTCTTCCGTTTCTCTGATGACGTCATCAGGGACACGGAACAGCAAATTGGGGCAGTAGAGGCCGCGAAGCAGCGTGTTTACAGTGTTGCGGCGGCTGCTGGAGGCAAGAGGTTTGTCGACCGCGGGAAGGGAAGGGGGTGGCGGCGGCGGCAAGGGACTAGGGGAGCTGGCCAGACCACGAGAAGAGAAAATCGCGTGGGCCACAAAGAGACAGGGAGGAACTGGGAAGAAGGAAGAGGGAAAGGGGCCTGCTTTGGGGTAAGGGTGTGCTTAGAGGCACACAGCTTTGCTTGGGGGGGAGACAGAAGGGGGGCCACGGAGAGACAGGGAGGAACTGGAGCTGGAGAGGGAAAGGGGCCTGCTTTGGGGAAGGGCTGTGCTTGGAGGCAGACAGCTTTGCTTGGGGGGGAGACAGAAGGGGGACCACAGAGAGACAGGGAGGAACTGGAGCGGGAGAGGGAAAGGGGCCTGCTTTGGGGGAGGGGTGTGCTTGGAGGCAGACAGCTTTGCTTGGGGGGGGGGAGACAGAAGGGGGGGCCACGGAGACACAGTCAGGGAGGAACTGGAGGGCCAGAGGGAAAGGGGTCTGCTTTGGGGGAGGGGTGTGCTGGGAGGTAGATAGCTTTGCTTGGGGGGGAGAAAAAATGGGGGGCCATGGAGAGACAGTCAGGGAGGAATTGGAGGGGTAGAGGGAAAGGGAGCTGCTTCGGGGGGAGGGGTGTGCTGGGAGGCAGATCATTTTGCTTAGGGGGGAAGACAGAAGGAGGGCTACGGAGAGACAGGGAGGAACTGGAGGGGGAGAGGGAAAGGGGGCTGCTTTCTAGCACCCATTAATGTAACGGGCTTAAAGACTAGTAAAATTATAAAATCTTTGTACATGTGTGCCACCTAGTGGTGACAGGTATCATTGATACTGGTGCAGAGTATTCCAGCAATATGCCTTACAGTCCTTGGCATTCAAGAAAACAGCTTTCCAAAAATGTTACTCCTCAATCCAGAAGTATAGCAAAACAAACTGCCTCCCTTCTGCATTAAATGGACAATAGGTAGGAACCAAAACAGTGACGTAATTCAAGCAGGACTAGGAAAGACATAATGGGATAGAGATCTTAGCTGCAAAAACAGGGAGAAGAAACCAAAGATTATGCAAGAATCTACATTCATTTTAAGTGATATTCCCCTTGTTGTTTGAAGTCATTTTTATCCTGAAATGATAAGAAACAAAACCTAGAAATGAAAATAAAATAAGGGATGGTAACATTGGCACTCGCACTTCCAATCACTCCTACTTACTTCATACACCTCCCAAAAATTAAACTCCAGACAATGTCAGTGGCAGAACATTGGTCGCAGCTTATTACAACCACAATTTCAAACAGTAACATTAACATCATACCAAAGTAAATACAATTTATATGGCAGTACTGCACTAGCTGAACCATTTAAGTCAAACAATCTTCAACTGTTTTCTTTACTCCAAAAATGCACGACCTGCAGTACCACAAGGCCCTACTCAAACTCATGGCGGTATTGCACATCAATTTAACTTAAACTCAACTTCCCATCTTACCCCAGTTTCATCAACCTTCTATCCCTCCCTCACCCTTCTTTTCTTTCCAGCTGTGACCAAATACTATCCCTACTATCCCATCAACTCTTGACACCCCCAACCAAGGGAGGGCAAGTGGGACAGCCTTCACCAAAGCCTCCCACCACCTTCACAACCCCAATCAAAAAAAACCAAAAGTTTTTTCCCACCCAAAACTCCCAAACCTTCTTTCCTGTTAATCCCGCTTCTACTTCCCTAAGTCACCAATCCACCCCTTCCTTTTTTATCTCTACTTTTAGTGACCAATCCCCTTTTCTCTTCTTTCCTGGCACCTTCCTTAACCCCTAATTAACCAACTCTGTCCCACTTACCACTTAACACTATCCCTTCAACCTTTATAACTCCCCCCCTCCCACCAAACCATATTCCCAATTTTCCTCCCCCTTATCAGCCAAAATGCTCGCCCAATGTTATCAGCCCTTTTGGTTGAATCCAGAGGGATTCCATATCCATCATTATTAGCTATTATTATTATTAATTTATATACCGACTATCAATGCAGATTGTCTAAATGGTTTACATTCAGGTACTCAAGCATTTTCCCCTAACTGTCCTAGCAGGGTAACAATCTATCTATCTATCTATCTAATCTAACATACATACATAGTTTAAGATGGCAAGAGACGTTCCTGTCTCCTTAAACCACTGAGTAGGCCATCCCCAGATTTTCAGCAGCACTTAACTGTACAGTGCCTCTATGATCATTACAGCACTGTCTGGTTAGTACTGGGGCAGTATGAGAGTACATTCTGAATGTGAGGGGTAAACACAATTTGGTGTGATAAGAATAAATTATGTTACACCAAAATAGGTCCCAAATTCACCCCTTACTATCTACTGACAGGAGCAATGAACTGCTAGAAATCTTTCTCTCTCTCTCTCTCTCCATATATACAGTATATAGTGTGACAGAAATACCAGAAGCCATGGGTTTCAGCCTGAGTGTAAAGAATCATGCCCTGTCACTGAGGAGGAGCCCAGGAATAATATCACTCAGGTTAAGCAAAAGGCTTTAGGAATCAAAAATATTCCTGTCCCAAAAGCTTATTTGCCCTTGTTTGAGAAGCCTGTAAATCAGAATCCATTCTCATGTATCACACCTCCTGGTCCATGTAGGGACAAGAGAGGGGGTGGGGGTGGAGAAAACTGTACTAGAAAACACACCGGGAAAAGCTTTAATGAAAACAGGCAGGCAGCCTAAGCAGTGGCGTACCTAGCATATGTGACACCAGGGGCCCATCATGTTTTGGCACCCCCCGCCCCATCTGTACGAAAAACATGATTTTTAGTAACAAGCCACATGTCACACATGAGTACCTAGGAAAAGGCAGCATCTTACATACTGCAGTGAGTAGTACAACTTCAATACACCCATTGTAAAACTAAACAAGCCAGACTAGTACAGATCAATCTTAACAGAAAAACATGTCTTTCGAACACACAGAACACAAAAAACACCTTCGCCTAGTATGAAATGTCATCACAAACTAACCCCTCCCCCTATTACAAAACTGAAGTGTGGATTTTAGCCACGGTAGTAACAGCTCTGACGCTCATGGAATTCTGAGCATCAGAGCTGCTACCACCATGGCTGGCGCTAAAAAACGCTCCACAGTTTTGTAAAAGGGGGGGATAAAATAGAAATACATAGACAAAGGTTAAATTGAACCAGCAAAAAGCTGGACTCTGCATACAATGCAACACCACAGAAAGAGTGACACATGTCTCCTAAAGCAATAAATAAATAGAAAATTTTTGTTCTACCTTTGTCTTCTCTGGTTTCTGCTTTCCTCATCTTCTTGTTACTCTCTTCCTTCCATCCACTGTCTGCCATCTCTCTGCCCCTAAATGGCATCTTCTCTCCTATGCCCCTTCCAGAAACTGTATGCCTCCCCCTTCCATCTCTCCTTTCATCCCCATTGGTCTGGCATCTCTCTCCTCACCTTCCCTTTCCCACACCTCTCTTCTGCAATCCCTTTCTTCCCTCGTTTTCCTTTTCAATTTATTTTCTGCATCCATCTAGATTACGTTCTTACTACCCTCTCATCAATTTCCTTTTTTACTGTCTACCTACAGCTCGCCACCTCTTTCCCTCAACCCTTCCAGTATCTAACTCTATCCTCTTCCCTCAATCCAGCATGTGCCCTTTTTTCTTTCTCCTCCCCACTTCCTTCCAGCGTCTGCTCCCCCTCTCCCTCCACTTCCATTCAGTCTGCCCCCCTCTCCCCCACACTTTCATTCAGTGTCTGTCCCTCCTCTCCCCCCACTTCCATTCAGCATCTGTCCCTCCTATCCCCCACACTTCCATTCATAGAAACATAGAAACAGAAATAGACAGCAGATAAGGGCCAGGCCCACCAAGTCTGCCCACCCCAAATAACCCTCCCCTACCTTTCTCTGTGAAGAGATCCCACTGACAATCCCATTTTGACTTAAAATCAGGCATGCTGCTGGCCTCGACCACCTGCAGTGGAAGATCATTCCAGTGATCAACCACCCTCTCGGTAAAGAAGTATTTCCTGGTGTCACCGTGTAGTTTCCCGCCCCTGAATTTCCACGGATGCCCTCTTGTTGCCGTGGGGCCTTTGAAAAAGAAGATGTCCTCTTCCACCTCGATATGGCCCGTGAGATATTTGAACGTCTCGATCATGTCTCCCCTCTCTCTGTGTTTTTTCAGCCTTTCCTCATACGGGAGATCCTTGAGTCCCGAGACCATCTGGGTGGCCATTCGCTGAACCGACTCAAGTCTCAGCACATCTTTGCGGTAATGCGGCCTCCAAAATTGTACACAGTACTCCAGATGGGGTCTCACCATGGATCTATACAATGGCATAATGACTTCGGGCTTCCGGCCGACGAAACCCCTACGTATACAACCTATGATTTGTCTAGCCTTAGATGAAGCTTTCTCCACTTGCTTGGCAGTCTTCATGTCCTCACTGATGATCACCCCTAAGTCACGTTCTGCTACAGTCCTTTGTAGGATTTTACCATTAAAGGTGTAAGTCTTGCATGGATTTTGGCTGCCAAGGTGCATGATTTTACATTTTTCGGTATTGAAACTGAGTTGCCAGGTCCTGGACCAGTGCTCCAGTAGGAGTAGGTCGTGCACCATACTGTCGGGCATTGAGTTTCCGTCCGGCCCTGTGCTTTGGTCTGACGTGTTCCTGCCTACTACATTGCATAGTTTGGCATCATCGGCGAATAGCGTTATTTTACCTTGAAGTCCCTCAGCCAAGTTCCTTATGAAGATGTTGAATAGGATCGGGCTCAAGACCGAGCCCTGCGGCACTCCACTGATCACGTCCGTCGTTTCGGAGGGGATGCCGTTTACCACCACCCTCTGAAGCCTACCTCCAAGCCAGTCCCTAACCCATGCTGTCAACATGTCTCCTAATCCGAGCTCATTTTGTTCAACAACCTGCGGTGTGGTACGCTATCGAATGCTTTGCTGAAGTCCAAGTATACGATGTCTAGGGACTCCCCAACATCCAGCTTCCCTGTCACCCAGTCAAAGAAGTTGATTAGGTTAGATTGGCAGGTCCTCCCCTTAGTAAATCCATGTTGACGCATATCTCGTAGATTCTCCTCGTTCATGATCGTATCCAATTGGCATTTGATTAGAGTTTCCATTAGCTTGCTCACTATTGATGTGAGACTCACCGGTCTGTAGTTAGCAGCCTCCGTCCTGCATCCTTGTTTGTGGAGTGGAATGACGTTAGCCGTTTTCCAGTCCAATGGGACTTTACCTGAACTAAGGGAGAGATTGAAGAGCTCGGATAGCGGTTCCGCCAAGACGTCACTTAATTCCCTGAGTACCCTGGGGTGTAGGTTGTCTGGCCCCATTGCTTTGTTAACCTTGAGATTAGATAGTTCAAAGTGGACAGTGCTGGGTATAAACTCGAAATTTCGAAATGGGTCTGCCGAGCTATCCCTTGTCTGCAGCTGAGGGCCGGATCCCGGCGCATCACGGGTGAAGACTGTAGGAAGATTTATGGTAGATACTAATCAGTTACATAAACAAAATTACGTCTCTGATAGGGTCGTCTAGGAAAAACCATAAACTCTGATCCAGGTTCAGCTTTATTGCCTGTTTACATGACACAAGACCCAGGCTAATGAGAAATATCTTTATTATGAAAATAGAAAAATATAATTCACAAGCCAGCTGCAATATTTAAAAATATCTGATTACACAAATGAAACTCAGTACATAATTATCACAATCTAATTGTTAAACAATTAAGTAATTCTACTTGTTACACACACACTAAACAATTCCTTATAATAATAATCCCTGATTAGCAAATGATTATATTATCACCAATGGAGCTTTACAACCCTTGTCCCATGTCACACTCGGATCCTTATCTAACCCAACTAATAAGAGTGTAAAATCCGTATCCTCACCTGTTGGATCAGCCTCTCTGGCGAAATTAGGTGGAAGGGAAACCTTCTTGTTAGCTTCGGGAGACGTCAGAAATCCTTTTGTTAAAGGTACACGTGTTTGTCAATCCTTGGTAAGGCTACAATTCATCAGCAAACAAGTTCCGTTTTGTGCTGAATTCAGAGCTGTTTAAAAGTCCGAATCTCTCTCTCTCTGAGTTAGAGAGTCATAGTAGGTAACTTACAGGTCTTATTATTAAAAGAAAAGGTTACGCAGAACACCTGTGAGAAGTTGTGAGTTCCCCCCCCATCTCAACACAGACTAACTATTAATTGGCACCTTCTCACTTGGATCTCATCAGATGACTTCCTCGGACCAATCCAGAAACAGAACTTGGATGAATAGCCTTTCTGTGGAAAGTATCATATAGGCTGGAAGACCCAGGGCCATTAGACAGATAAGAACAGATAGGAGAATATCTTCCACAAGATGCACACAGTCCTATAATGAAGACACAGATAGATGTCCTTGAATAGTATAACATTCTGGTACATACCCATAATGCATCAGGCAGAAACAGCAAAGCTGTGTACTTCTCTCTTCTTGCAATTCATGCTGGAAAATTTCTTGTGCAGCAGAAAGATTTCTTGAGACAATGGTTCAGGCTTGGTGACATCATCGAGGCCTAACCTTCAGGTGTGAATACGGAAATACCCCTACAAGACTGAGCAGAAATATTCATTTAATAGTTCAGCCTTTTCGGAGTCCGATTCAAACATAGTTCCCGTCTGGTTTCCTAAGGCGTACTATCCCACCTGCATTCTGTTTCTGTCACTAATATACCTGAAGAGGGGTTTATTGCCCTTCTTGATGTTCTTCGCTAGATTCTCCTCCATTCGAAAATTTGGCCTCTTTGACCTTTGTTTTGACTGCTCTTGACTTGGCCAGATAGTCTTCTCTAGAGTCCTGCTTCCCTGATTGTTTATAAGAGATGAAAGCTCTTTTCTTTTCTTTTATGAGGTCTGAGATCTCTGCAGAGAACCACTATGGCTTATTGTTTCTTTCGCCGTTTCCTTACCAATTTAATAAAGTGGTTGGTTGCTTCTTGTTTGGTAGCTTTTAGAGTTGACCACAATACTTCTACATTATCTGTTTCTGCTCAGTTATGCAGCACCTGATGGATGAAATCCCCCATGCCCTCGAAGTTGGCGTCCTTGAAGCTGAGGACCTTGGTTAATGTGTTAGATTTTGTGAAACCTTTCCTGAGATTGAACCATACCATGTTGTGGTCACTGGAGACCAACCTGTCGCCCACCGAGACCTCTGTGACACTTTCTCCATTGGTAAGTATCAGGTCCAGTATTGCCCGATCCCTTGTTGGCTCCAATACCAGTTGCCTGAGTCGTGCTCCCTGAATAGAGTTTAATAGCCTCCTGCTGCTGTTGGTCGCAGAGGAAAGTGTGGTCCAGTCCACATCAGGAATATTGAAGTCACCTAACAATACAGTGTCCCCACGCAAGGTGATATTCTCTATATCCTCGATTAATTCCATATCCAGGTCATCCTGCTGTCTTGGGGGTCTGTATACTACACCAAGATACAGGCATTTGTCCTTCCCCCTAGCCAGATTCACCCAAAGGGATTCCCCTGTGTACCTGACATCTGCGATTCTGGTGACTTTAATGTCATCTTTGGTATATAGTGCTACCCCTCCTCCCAATTTGCCCTCCCTGTCTCGGCGAAGCAAGTTGTAACCCGGTATGATCATGTCCCAGCCATGGGAGTCCGTGAGCCAGGTCTCGGATATCGCCACCACATCTAGGTTGGCGTTCCTCATTTCCGTCTCTAATTCCAGGATTTTATTTCCCAAGCTGGGAGCGTTGACGTACATAGCCCTCCATGTTATATTTTTGCTATGACTCTGTGGGGATAGTCCCGCTTGAGGTACTTTGACCTCCTTAGTGCAATTTGCTATGTGTGTACTCCTAGACCCAGAATTACAGCGTGAACTTGTCCCAGGCTCGGAAATGTGTACACTATCCCTCGACCCAGAATTACAATGTGAACCTAGCCCAGATTTGGCAATGTGTGTACCCACCCCAGCCCCAAACCCAGAAATGCAAAGTTTACTTACCTCAGTCTCAACAAAGTATTTGCAGCTTTGCTCACCTTGTAGGTTAATTGTGCCTGTACCCTCCCCCAACTTACCTAGTTTAAAGCCCTGTGAAGTAGGCCGGCTAGTCGGTGTCCAAAGACGTTCTTTCCTCTTCTGGTCAGGTGTAGCCCGTCTGGTCCCTGTAGTCCTTGTAGTGCCTCTCCGTGGTGCAGGAACCCGAAGTTCATCTCCTTGCACCATCCGTGCAGCCAGTCGTTAGCCCACTGGATTCAATCATCCCTGGCTCTACCCTTGCCCCTCACTGGGAGGATCGAGGAGAAGACCACCTGCGCATCCATTCTCCTCAGCTTCTCTCCCCCACACTTCCATTCAGTGTCTGTCCCCGTCTCTCTACCCCTTCCATTTACTGTTCATCCTCTGTCTCGTCCCTTCCATTCTCTGCCCTTTCCATCCAGTGTCCCTGCCCACTCTCTCTTCCATATGGTATCTTCCCTCTTTCTATGCTCCTTCCATAAACTGTCTCCTTTGTACATGATTCATTTCAGCCTCACCCCCTCTCCATTTTCCTGTCTCCCTATGCTCTGGAATCTCTCTCTTCTCATTTCCTTCCTTCCCACTCCACCCCATGGTCTGGCATCTCTATCTTCTTCCCTCCCCCATGCCCTGGCATCTCTTTCTCTCCATGCTCTGGCACCTCTTCTCCCTCTGGTCTGGCATTTGTTTCCTGTCTCTCCCCCATGCCCTGGCATATTTCCCTTCTCCTTCCAACTCCCCCTCCATTATCTGGCATCTCCTCTCCTTCCTTTCTCTCCCTCCCTCCTTCCTTTCCCATGGTCTGGCATCTGTCTCCTTCCCCCTCCATGGTCTGGTATCGCCTTTACTTTCCTTCCCTCCCATGGACTTGGCATCTCTTGTTCCTCTCCCTTTTCCTTCTCCCTCCTTCTGTGTCAGCATGCCCTCTATCTACCTACTACTCCAATATCCAGAACCTTCTTTTTCTTCTTATTGCATCCACCCCGTGTCCAGCATCTCCCACCTGTCTTTCTACTCATATCATGTCTGTTTTTTCCCCTTCACCCTACAACCTCCATGTCCAGCATATTCCTGTGTTCCTTTTTTTCTTCCTTATCTGATTTAGCAGCTTTCTTCCCTTTCCTGAGCCAGCCAACCCACCATCTTCCCACATCCCATTTCAGTATCTCCCCTCTTTTCCCCAACTTAATAGGCCTGAATGGTATAGAAGTCCCTCAGAGTGTTCCAGTGCTGCTGCAAGACTGGAGGCGATTCTTAGCTACCATCAGCCCTGCCTTCGGCTCCACCGGTAACCGGCGATCGCTTCCCCTCCCGTGCTAAAGCCTGCTTCCCTCCTTCCCTCCCTACAGTGCCGAAATGGTCAAGGGGAGCCGCCAGGTCCGAAATCACCCTCCCTATTCTCAGGGTCGGCATTAGGAGATGGCAAGGGGGCCCCGCGATCCAGGCAGTTCTCTTAGCTGCCATCAGTCCTGCCTACGGCTGTGCCGGTAAAGCAAAACTGGACGGTAAAAGCAAAGAGAGACGCCGCGGGACTTTTCCACTTGCCTGCATTGCTCAAAGTTCTGCCGCTCTCGATCCCGCCCCTCAAAAACAGGAAGTCACTTCAGAGGGGGCGGGATCGAGAGTGGCAGAACGTCGAACAATGCAGGCAAGTGGAAAAGTCCCGCGGCTTCTCTCTTTGCTTTTACCGTCCAGTTTAGCTTTACCGGCGCAGTTTTATTTGGGGAAGCAGCTTACAATTGACAGACAGAGTAAGTTGATGCTTTGATTTCTGAAGCTAATGGTTTTGAACTAAGTTGGTGCAATGTGAAGACACCTTAGTGAATTTTTGATTTTGCTGAATGACCCTGAGTGGAGAAAAATAAAATATAAGTTTACACTTTTGCACTGAAGTACCTTTTTTTATTTTTGAAGTCGCAATCATACCTGGCCACTCCAGAACCCACTTGGTTGGTGCAGTGTTGAGAACCAAGGGCCAGCTACTCACTGTCCTTATTCCCAGCCACAATATAGATATAGATACAGCAAAGCTACAGTGATAAAATACAGAGAGACAAACAAATTTCACTACTTTTCAAATTCTGATGCTGAAAAAATCCACATATGCTCAAACAGAACAAAAAGGACACTCAGCTTTAAATTCCCAAGGGGGACTGCCACCGTTTCACACACAACTTATGTTGGCTTCCTCAGGGAATAATTTTAATTGCCCACTGACATATTATCTTTGTTCTAAAAGAACAAAAAATCATTACTAAAATGAGTAAGTGATAAAACCACAACAAGCTTATCGAAAACACTCAGGGCCAGATTCCGTATAGGACACCCTGTCTCAGAAGCCGATGGGCATCCTATACAGAATCGTGCCTACAGTGAACCCGATTCTCTGACGTCCATGTTACAGAGGCCAGTTAGATAATCAGATTCACTGTAGGCACGGCCGCTGAGTTTATCGCGGCAAAGGATCTCCCTGCCACGATAAGTTTAGTAGCTGTGCCTGCGGCCACCAGTCCCCCCCCAAACGAACGCAGCAGAAGGGATGCCCAATCCCTCCTGCCTGAAGCACCCCCACCCGCACCTGAATATCGCCAGCAGGAGGGTGCCCAATCCCTCTTGCTGGAACACCCCCTGCCCCCCCTTGAAGATCGCGGCAGGAGGGCGGGGTGTTCTAGCAAGAGGGAATGGGCATCCCTCCTGCCGCGATCTTCAAGGGGGGATGGGGGGAGGGTGTTCCGGCAGGAGGTAAATGGTAACCCCCCCCCCAGCAAACCTGAGTGTGGGGGTTGTTCTAGCATATCACAAAACGTAGTAGCAGGCGCTGTGCACATTTATATACATTAGTTGGGAGACTAGACCTGGGCAAGGGCTTGAGCATTCCACTAGCTAAATACATCTGGTAAGGCTCCCTGTGAACAAGAGGTGGAATCAATCAGTACCGCTCCCTTACATTCATGAAGCTGAAAGAAAACACTCTTTAAATTGCTTGTATAAATCATTTTTGTCCTGCATGTCTGTCATATTTAGTTGTAAGATTTTGAGCCAGGGACTGTCTCTTGCATGTTTGTTGTACAGCGCTGCGTATGTCTAGTAGCACTTTAGAAATAATAACTACTGTAGTAGTAGTTGTGGAACCCGGTAAAACCAGGATTTGCAGGATTCTCAGGATCTCCAGGATGTAGGGCAGACCACCTTAAGAAAAGGTTACTCATTTTTAATGACAGCAACAGGCTGTCTTTCAGTGGGGAATTTCTCTGTAAAGTCCCGCCCCCTATGATGCAGTTCTATTCTTCTGTGAGTGGGCTTGGCAGAAGACAATGATGTCAGCAAAAGGGGAGGGGACTTCCTGCTGAATGACAGAAAATCAGTCAACACAGAAAATCAGTCAACACAGCTGGTACAAATTGCAGAGCTAAATAGTGGAAGCTGCTGCAGGGAGTGATTGTGGGGAACTGAAAGAGGCATAAAATATAATCAATATGTTCCAGAAAGAAGAAATAAAAGTAGCATACAAAAAAAAGTGAAGGGGTGGAGGAAGACAGTGGCCGGAAACATCCACATATTTTACTCCTTCCTTATCAAAAGCACAGGACCTCAACCACTTATAAGGCAGAAAACATCCATTCCATACACTCTTTCCCTATCAGAAGCACAGGATATGCCAGGATGTACAAGGATCCTGCAATTCTGACTCTAGGAAGGGCTGCATAGAAACATAGAAACATAGTGGCAGAAAAGGGCTATAGCCCACCAAGTCTGCCCATTCCAAGTATCCGCCCCCGAATTTACTCCCTTAAAGATCCCAAGAGAGCATCCCATTTACTCTTAAAATCCGTCACGCTGCTGGCCTCAATCACCTGCAGTGGGAGTCTGTTCCACTGATCCACCACTCTTTCGGTGAAGAAGAACTTTCTGGAGTCTCCATGAAACTTCCCTCCCCTGATTTTCAGCGGATGCCCTCTGGTGGTCGAGGGTCCCATGAGACAGAAGATATCATCTTCCGACTCAATGCGACCCGTGATGTACTTAAACGTTTCAATCATGTATCCCCTCTCTCTTCGTTCCTCAAGTGAGTACAGCCGCAACTTCTTTAGTCTTTCTTCATACGTTAGATCCTTTAGCCCCGAGACCATCCTGGTGGCCATTCGCTGAACCGACTCGATCCTCAGCATGTCCTTACGGTAGTGTGGTCTCCAGAATTGAACAAAGTACTCCAAGTGAGGCCTCACCATGGATCTGTACAACAGCATAATGACTTCAGGTCTCCTGCTGCCAAAACCTCTACGGATACAACCCATCATTTGTCTTGCCCTAGAGGAAGCCTTCTCCACTTGATTGGCTGCCTTCGTGCCCTCAGTAATGATCACTCCTAGATCACGTTCTGCCGTGGTCCTAACCAAGGTCTCCCCATTTAGTGCATAAGTTCTGCGCGGGTTTCTCTTACCCAGGTGCATTACCTTGCATTTTTTAGCATTGAAGCCTAGCTGCCAAGTCGTTGACCATCGTTCCAGCAGCAGTAAGTCCTGTGTCATATTGTCAGGTAATAAGCTTTTGCTTACTATGTTGCAAATTTTGGCGTCATCGGCGAACAGTGATACCTTTCCCCTAAGCCCTTGCGTCATATCTCTTATGAATAAGTTGAATAGAATTGGGCCCAAGACTGAGCCCTGCGGCACTCCACTGAGCACGTCCGACGCTTCTGACGGGGTACCGTTCACCACCACCCTTTGTAGTCTCCCGCTCAGCCAGTCCCCAACCCATGTAGTTAGAGTGTCTCCCAAGCCCATCGATTTCAGCTTGTTCAATAACCTTCGGTGTGGGACGCTATCAAATGCTTTACTGAAGTCCAAATATACCACGTCCAGTGACTCCCCGGCAACCAGTTGTCTAGTAACCCAGTCAAAAAAGCTAATAAGAACCCGTGTTGCTGGGGATCACGTAGGTTTTCCTCATCTAGGATCGTGTCAAGATTCCGTTTGATCAGTGTTTCCATGAGTTTACACACTATAGACGTGAGACTCACTGGCCTGTAGTTTGCTGTCTCTGTCTTGCTGCCCTTTTTGTGTAGTGGGATTACGTTGGCGGTTTTCCAGTCCAAGGGGACTCTTCCTGTGCATAGGGAAAGATTGAAAAGCACAGACAATAGTTCAGCCAGGACTTCACACAACTCCCTGAGCACCCTGGGGTGCAGGTTGTCCGGTCCCATGGCTTTGTTCACTTTGAGTCTTGATAGTTTGCTGTAGACGCTACCGGGCGTAAATTCGAAATCTTGAAACGGGTCTTTCTGGTTATCTCCCATCTGAAGCTGTGGACCATCTCCCGGTGCTTCACATGTGAAGACTGAACAGAAATATTTGTTTAGTAGTTCTGCCTTGGCAGAATCTGATTCTGCAAAGTTACCGTTCGATTGCTTCAGGCGTACAATCCCATCTTTGTTTCTTTTCCTGTCCCTAATATAGCTAAAGAAAGATTTATCCCCTTTCTTAATGTTTCGTGCTAGATCTTCCTCCATTCGGATTTTGGCCTCCTTGACTACCTTTTTGACAGCTCTGGATCTGTCTAGATAGTCCTCTTTCGCCTCCTGTTTTCCTAAATGTTTGTAGGTGATAAATGCTTCTTTTTTCTTTTTAACTAGGTCTGAAATCTCTTTGCTAAACCATTGGGGTTTTTTGTTTCTCCTGCGTTTACTTACTGTTCTTATGTAGCGGGTTGTTGCTTCATGTAGGATGGACTTCAGAGTCGACCACATATCCTCCACATTGTCAGCTTTTGCTTGTTTATGTAGCTCATGATGGATAAAATCTCCCATGCGGTTGAAGTCTGTGCCTCTAAAGTTGAGAACCCTCGTTGCTGTGTTTGACTTAAGGAAACCTTTCTCGAGGTTGAGCCATACCATGTTATGGTCGCTGGAGGCCAGTGTTTCATCTACTGAGACTTCTGAGACTCTATCTCCGTTGGTGAGTACTAGGTCTAGTATTGCCTGGTCCCTGGTGGGCTCTAATACTAATTGCTTGAGACGTGCACCCTTTGGAGGTTAAAATTATTTTGCTGCTACATGTAGTCGTGGAGAGTGTGTTCCAATCTGCATCAGGCATGTTGAAGTCTCCTAGCATTACTGTGTCTCTGCGCAGTGTGATGTTCTCTATGTCCTCTTTTAATTCCATGTCTTTGTCTTCCTGTTGCCTGGGAGGTCTGTATATCACACCAAGGTATAGGCATTTTTCATACCCTCTGGCTATGTATGTTAATGCACACAGCTTGGGAAATAAAATTCTAGAATTGGAGACTGAAATAATAAACGCCGATCTGGACGTGATAGCGATATCTGAAACCTGGTTCACGGACTCGCACGGGTGGGATATGGTTATACTGGGCTACAACTTACTTCGTTGCGACAGAGAGGGTAAATTGGGAGGAGGTGTAGCACTGTACACTAAGGAAAGCATCAAAACTACCAGAATCACAGATGTTAGATACACCAGGGAATCCCTCTGGGTGAACCTGGCCACGGACGGTAAATCGCACGCACGAGGAGCCGACGCCACCTGTAGCCGACTGCAGAAGGGAGCTGGCCAGAAAACTACCGCCGGAGGGAGAGAGAAGCTGGGCTGTACAAAACTCCTTGCTGGGCTGCGGGTTGGACATCCCTGAAGTAGAGACAGGGAAGAGGATTGGTGCGGGGCTTGCAAAAAAAAAAATGTGTCCCAAGAACCAAAGTGACTGTAGGAGTCCTGAGACTCTGACTGGAGTTTCTGAATTATTAATTGGTGAAATTGGTGAGTATTTTGGGGTATTTCATATATGTGGTCTTGAATAAACTCAGAACTTTGTATAAGGGATTGAAACATTCATATACAGTACAAAAAGGGAACAGACCAAAATAACTTGACCCATTTCTTTAAATTTATTTCTAATTTCTGTACTGGCAGCTATAACTTTTTGAATGACAATCAGTCTATCCAAAAGGAAGAAGACTAAAAATTATTCCCAGAGAATAGTTCCTCATGTAGAGGGATAAAAGTTCACTGCACACAGCTGGTGGAAATGCCCAAAACCAGGTGCTCTAGAGCAGTGTTCTTCAACCGCCAGTCCGTGGACCGATGCCAGTCTGCAGAAATTTTCTGCCGGATCACAGGGCCGGCACATCCATCGGGCCCAAGACAGCGTTCTTCAGCCGCCAGTCCACGGTGCGATCAATGCGGCGTCTTCGGGCCAACTTCCTGAGTGCTGCAGTGCACAAAGCCATAGGAAAAGGCTCCTCCACGCGGCCTGCGCTTGAACTGGAAGCCTTCTCTCTGACATCGCAACATCAGAGGGAAGGCTACCAGATGAGGTGCGGGACGCATGCGAGGAGAGAAGAAAAACTGGACAGCAGACATTGAACATAAGAACATAAGAAGTTGCCTCCGCTGAGGCAGACCAGAGGTCCATCTCGCCCAGCGGTCCACTCCCGCCGTGGCCCTATCAGGCCCATTTCCTGAGCAGTGGTCCCTGACTATCCCTATGACCTACCTCTAATCCTATCTGTACCCTGTCAATTCCTTTATCCTCTAGGAACCTATTCAAACCTTCTTTGAAGCCTTGTAACATGCTCTGGCCTATTACAGCCTCCGGAAGCGCGTTCCATGTATCCACCACCCTCTGGGTGAAAAAGAACTTCCTGGCGTTTGTTCTAAACCTGACCCTTTTAATTTCTCCGAGTGCCCCCTTGTACTTGTGGTTCCCCATAATCTGAAAAATCTGTCCCTGTCTACCTTTTCTATACCCTTCAGGATCTTGAAGGTTTAAATCATGTCTCCTCTAAGTCTCCGCTTTTCCAGGGAGAACAGCCCCAGCTTTTTCAGTCTGTCAGTATATGAGAGGTTTTCCATACCCTTTATCAGTTTAGTTGCTCTTCTCTGGACTCCCTCAAGTACCGCCATTTCCTTCTTGAGGTACGGCGACCAGTACTGGACACAGTATTCCACATGCGGGCGCACCATTGCACGATACAGTGGCAGGATGACTTCCTTCATCCTGGTCGTGATACCCTTCTTAATGATACCCAACATTTTGTTTGCTTTTCTTGAGGCTGTGACGCACTGTGCCGACGCCTTCAAAGTTGTGTCTACCATCACTCCCAGGTCTCTTTCAAGGTTACTCACCCCTAGCAGTGACCCCCCCATTTTGTAGCTGAACATCGGGTTCTTTTTCCCTACATGCATGACCTTGCATTTCCCTACGTTAAAGCTCATTTGCCACTTTTTGGCCCATTCTTCTAGTGTCGTTAGGTCTCTTTGCAGATCTTCGCAGTCTTCCGTGGTTTCAACCCTGCTGTAGAGTTTGGTGTCATCCGCAACTTTAATAACCTCACATTTTGTTCCCGCCTCCAGGTCATTAATAAATATATTGGAAATAGAATTGGTAGAAGATCGACAAAAAGCAGAAAGAGAAACTGGGACCAAAATGATGGAAAAACAAAACATCCAGACAATAAGGTAGAAAAAAATTGTTTTATTATGAATTTATTAACTGGAATATGTTAGCTTTGGGATATGTGCATCACAATTATTTTTGTATTCAGTGGCGTAGTCATATACAGCTGATTTGGGGGAGGGACTGGAGCCCAAAATTAGTGGTGGAGCACCAAAGCTTCTCCCTGCCTGAGTGCAATTTATAAATATTTGAGCTAGTGGAGATTCCCAAGCCCTGCCAACTGAAGACATCTTCCTCCAGTCTGGCAACTCAAAATCTCCAAGCTTTGCAGCCAAAGGCAATATCCTCAAGCTGCCCCTGCTTTCATGCATACATGAAAACCAAGGGGGGGGGGGGCAGGGAGGAGGCCCAAAAAAGCAGTAATATTTACCCTGATTAAACGATCCTCCACGTGCGCTGCTGACAGCTGATTCAGCATCCCCGCTCTGTTGAGGCTCACCTCTGAAGAGGCTCACCATAGCTGTAATAGAAGTGAATGGGAAAACCAGGAATGTGCATCCCTGTTCATCAGAGTGGGGATGCGGAAGCCTGTGGCTGCTCCCACTGTCAGCGGTGTACGTGGAGGATCACTCAGCCAGGGTAAGAATTACTGCTTTTTTGGGTTCCTCTTCACAGTGTCCCTTTAATGAAGGTTTATTATTAGATATGTACATCTTCTATATTAGTGATTGCAAATTTGGGACCTGCTCAGCCTTTTTTTTTGCTCATCAGCTAGTGTTGGTGTTTGTGTGGCCCCAGAAAATTTTTTGTCCAATGTGGCCCAGGGAAGCCAAAAGGTTGGACACCCCTACCCTACTCCTTCACTGTGAGCAGGGAGGGGTAACTTTCATAGCGTTCCAGGTCAGTGGGCCAACCCTCTTCCCCACTCCTACTCCTTCACTGTAAGCAGAGAGGGTTAATTTGCATAGCATCGAATTTGCACCAACATATTTCCCCGTCCCGTCCCACCCAGCTATTTTTTCGTGTTACCCGGCTAGAAAAAATTTCTGGGGAGAACACTGGCATATTCTCACATGTTGGTGACGTAATCCATGGAGTCCTGGTACAGACAGCTTAAAAAGTGTATTGCCATATTAAGATTTTTAAAAAGTTCATGACTGACCGCACCACACTTGCGAGAGTGCCTTCCTGCCTGACCTAAGCTTGCGACTCCTCAGTTTTTAGTTTTCCACGGAGCTAAGTTGTATTTTTGGAATGTCATTCAATTTTGCCTTGTTGCCTTCCCGCTCTCGTGTATTTTCTTTTCTCCCTTTTTTCTTTCTTTAAAAAAAATAATAAAGCGGGGATTATTTTTTTCCTCTTGCAGGCAGAGAGCTAGAGGAGGTGAAAGTGGTATGGGTGAGGGTAAAAGTGAGAAGGCACCTGCTGCTGTGACGTGGGTGAAGTTCAAGCAGAAAGAGACTGGATGATCGAATGAGAGGGAGAAAGTGTTGGATCTTTAGAGTGGAGAAGAGGATAAGAGAAAGGGAGAGGCAATGGGTTTAAAGAGTGAGTGGTGAGGTGTTAAGGGATTCAGTGACTTGGGGAGAGATTGGGGATCGTTAATACCAGTAGGAGGGGGAGTAAGGGTGTCATAACAATGGAAGGAGGAAGAGGAACAAGGAAGAAATTGTGGGCTAGTCTAGAGAGCAGAGTGTCACATGTCCATCTCAGTCATTGAGTTTGATTTGCCTGAGGTGCTCTTCCCATCGATGTCCCATCCATTGATGGGTTATAAGAAGTGTAGCAGGTGTCAATAGCCCATATCTCTCACCGACCCACATTGTTGGTGTCTGTAGTGCCTGGGCCTGGAACATCATGTTGAGTCCTGTGCATGTTGTTCATTGCTTCAGAATCATACCATCAAAAACCACAAATTAAAGCAGGAAAAGTTATTTGGCACCAGCATGAATGTTGATAAAACTTCCCAGCCATCAAAACTAACACTGGTGTCAGAGGACATCGCTCCCTCTGGTAAGCCTGTTAAGAAGCCACCAGCTTCCCGGTCCGTGTCGCAGGCCACTATAGCATCGAGTCCAATCATGCCGGCCAAGTGATAACCTCTCTTAAGACTCACTTCTTTTCCATCGGAGTTACCTTCTACGAGGCGAGCCGAGGCACCTTTGGTACCAGCAGAAAAGCTGACAGTACTGGTGCTGTCTTTTTGGGAAAAGCTGGATGCGTTTTTTCAACTTAGAATTTGGTGACATGTTTCACCTTATGACCTCTGCACTGACTGCTCTGGTACCGGCTCAGCCTGAGCATGGCACTGTGAGGTCTGGCTCTTCGGTACCTCATCGAAGCACCTCTTAACACCGATCATCTCATCAATTCTGCACAGCATCTTCTTGTCATTCAAGTTCATCAAGGCATTGTCGATCATTGCCTTCTCATTCCAGCAAATGTTCTTCCAAGAGGAAACAACATTCTCTTGCAGATGCTTCCCAATGTTACAGGTCTCTAACACTGATCCCATGTAAGAAACATCACTCTTCTCATCATGCTTCTAAACATACCAAGTCTTCCACACTGACTTCGTCCAAAAAGAAGCATCCTCCTGACCATGCTTCTATACATTCACAGTCCCCAACTTCAGCTTCGACTTCATCATCTGATGGGTATCGGTGCAAACAATTCATCTTCACAATCGTATGGAGAAGTCCGCATCTTCAGTTTGATTCAGATGCTGACTTCTCCATTTCCTCTACTGAGGTTT
Source organism: Geotrypetes seraphini (assembly GCF_902459505.1). Lineage (NCBI taxonomy): Eukaryota > Metazoa > Chordata > Amphibia > Gymnophiona > Dermophiidae > Geotrypetes > Geotrypetes seraphini. Next base: position 252,172,022 of record NC_047086.1, read on the forward strand.
GTGACACGTCTGAGGAAAAATCTCCATGCCGGTCTCCTCCTAGAGTGAAATCTCCCACTGAGAGATTTTCTGCCACCAAATTTATTAGACAATTGGGTAAATATCTCTCTGTCAAACTTGAGGCTGATTCTGCATATAGTGCTGAAATTTTAGAGATGCTACATTATGATCAGCCTCCTAAAGAGCTCTTAAAACTCCCATTGCATGGAATCCTTAAAGAGACTCTTCATAAGAACTGGGAGATCCTTCTCACTATACCTGCGGCTCCCAGAAAGTTGGACTCTCTTTACAAAATCGTCTGTATTCCAGGTTTTGACAAGCAACAGCTTCAGTACCAATCATTAGTAGTGGAATCTACTTTAAAGAAGTCTAATCCATCCAGAGTTTAAACCAGAATTCCCTGTTGGCAAACTGGGTCATTAATTACAATTTCTATTTTTCCTGTTACATGAAACATCTTCTAAAGAAATTTCCTTCTTTTAAGAAATATCTTCTTACTAAACATCTGAAGGAGTTTCAGTCCATTATTCACACTCTCACTCAACTATGGAAGTATATGGTCCTATCTGCTTACAATACTTTTGAATTTCCAGGGCCTCTGCCATGTCTGTAGCCATGAGATGCTTAGCCTGGTTTCAAGTGGCAAATATGGATACTAATTAGAGAATGACATGATAGCAATTACCCACAGCAACCCACCGAAACGGTGTGGGGGGGGGGTAGTGCTCACTGTGGGCACGTGGACAAGGCCATCCACCTCCCCATGGAGCGGTGAATGGCCTTGCCCCGCAGTTAAGGGAGGGAAAGAACGCGGTCAACGATCGCAAGCGGCTCCCTACCTACCTATGGCCAAATCTATCTCCCTCCCCCCATCCCCTTACCTTCGCGGCGCTTTAGAAAAGAAACTTACTGAAGCTGGCAAAGCCTGCCTGTGCCTGCAGTCACGTGTGTGTGGGCGGAAGCTTCTCCTCTAACGCAACTTCCAGTGAAGGGGATGGCGGGGACGGGGCGGTGAAGGGGACAGTGGTCCGGTGATAGGGCAGTGATGGGGACAGATTTTTTTCCTCGTGTCATTCTCTAATACTAATCTCCAGGATAGATTGGCTAATATCCCATATTTGGGGGAAGAACATATTGGGGACTCTATTGAAAATGCCACCCACAATCTCACTGACCATGAGAAACATTGGAATGCTTTGGTCAAATCCAAAACAAGACCAGCTACTATAAAGTCTTTTAAACCTTCCTGTTCTTATCAGAGGCATTTTTCAACTAAACCTTCTGCTCCTGTTAGACCGCAGCAGAAGAAACAGCACAATGTACCCCATAATCTCAACCAGCAGCTCCTCTGAAGTCCACTTAGTCTTTTTGATGGGCTTCTAGAGAGCATAGCCACTGTTCCTTTGTTTTATTCCCTCCCACAGCCAATCAGAGGTCGTTTTCAACTCTATTTTCAGCGATGAGAGTTGATGACCATAGACTTCTGGGTTCTAAGGGTCATTCAGGAGAGGTACACTCTTCATTTCCTCACTGTTCCTCCAGATGATCCTCCAAGAGAGTCTTTTTCAAGCCCTTATCAGACATCTCTTCTTCTTCAGGAAATAGATTATTTTCTCCTTCTCAATGCCATCGAGAATATACCCTCAGCACAGAAGAACCAAGGATTTTACTCCCGCTATTTTTTTGCCCCAAAGAAGACAGGAAGTCATCGACTGATCTTGGATCTCAGAGGCCTTTGTATCCTCTTTTGGATCGCAACAATTGGCTATGCTCTCTGGACCTCATAGAGGCCTACACTCACATGCTATCCATCCAGCTTACAGGAAGTTTCTCAGGTTTCAGGTAGCACACTATCATTATCAATATAAGATTTTACCTTTTGGCCTGGAATCCTCTCCCAAGGTGATCACGAAGTGCCTGGTGGTAGTTGCAACAGCCTTGTACTCTCAGGATGTTCAAGTTTTTCCCTACTTGGACGATTGATTCATCAAGGATATTTCTTCTCAGGGCTTCCTTTTAGCAACCCATCAGACAATACTCGTCCATCAACATTTGGGCTTCGAGATCAATTTTCCCAAGTCACAACTTTGCCCTAACATACGCTCCAGTTCATAGGGGCACAATTGGACACTATTCAGCTCAGGGCGTTTCTTCCCCAGAAGCAGCAATATGCTTTGATTCAGCTCTGCCAGCAAATTTCTTAACTCCTATCCATCTCAGCCAGGCAAATGATGGTCATCCTGGGACACATGGCCTCCACAGTCTATGTAACTCAATTTGCAAGGCTTCACCTCCGGACACCTCAATGGTCTCTGGCATCTCTGTGGTCTCAAGCCCTCGATCCTCTTTTGCAGAACATTACAGTCACGTTGTCTCTTTGACGATCGCTACAGTGGTGGATGAGCTTTTCCAATCTTCCTAGAGGACTGCTATTCCACTCTCCTCCACATCTGAAGGTTATCACCGTGGACTTATCCACTTACGCTGGGGGGTTCATATGGAAGGGTTTCACATTTAAGGTCACTAGTCTTCCCGGGACCAGCACCATCATATCAATCTACTGGAACTCAGAGTGATTTTCAATGCTCTCAAGACTTTTCAGCATTTAGTCTCAGGTCATGTCCTTCTAGTCTGCATGAACAATCAAGTGGCCATGTAATATTTAAACAAACAAGGAGGAACAGGCTCTCTTCTTCTTTGTCAGTAGGCCCAGAAGATTTGGTACAGGGTGATTGCTTGGAACATTTTTCTCAAAGCAATCTATATTCAAGGAAAGCAGAATTCATTAGCAGACAAACTCAGCAGAGTTCTTCAACCTCATGATTGGACAATCAACTCTCCTGTTCTTCATCAGATTTTTTCTTAACGGGGAATGCCTCACATCGACCTGTTTGCATCTCCCCCAAATCACAAGTTGCCCCACTTCTTCTCCAGACAGTATTCGACTCATCACTTGGATGCGGACACTTTCCTACTGGATTGGACACATCAGTTTTTCTATGCATTTCCTCCCATTCCTCTGGTCCTCAACAAACTTGTCAAACTCAAACAGGAATCAGCCACCATGATTCTTATAGCTCCTCGATGGCCCAGACAGCCTTGGTTCCCCTTTCTCCTTCAACTCAGTTCCATGGAACCAATAACTCTTCCAATTTTTTCTTCACTTCTAACACAGTGTCAAGGATCTCTTATGCATCACAATCTTTACACCTGACAGCTTGGTACCTATCGGGTTGAGCTCAGCTGATCTCCATTTTTCTCAGCCTGTTCACCTCTTCTCGGAAGCTTTCCAGAAAACTGTCAAGTTTTTCTTCTTGGTGTACCCTGCATCAGCAGAATCCAAAATCCATCTTTGTCTCCTCAGTACTGGATTATCTGCTTCACTTCTCTGACTTTGACCTCAAATCTACTTCCATTCAAGTCCATCTCAGTGCTATCAATGCTTTTCATTAACCAGTGGATGGAAAATCTCTCTCTGCTCATCCATTAATTTCCAGATTTATGAAAGGTCTTTTCAATGTCAAACCACCTCTTAAGCCACCTTCAGTGGTTTGGGACCTTAATGTGGTTCTTGCTAAATTGATGAAGCCTCCTTTTGAACCAATGTCTATGGTTCATTTAAAATACCTTGTGTGGAAAGTAGTTTTTCTCTTGTCCCTAACCTCTGCTTGAAGATTAAATGAACTTCAATCGTTAGTAACGGATCCACCTTTCATAGTGTTCCATCATGATAAGGTTGTGCTTCACACTCATCTGAAGTTCCTACCAAAGTTCATCACTGATTTCCATCTCAATCGATTGTTCTTCCAGTATTTTTTTCCTAACCCTCATTCTCATCCTGGTGAAATAGGTCTTCATTCTCTGGACTGCAAATAAGCACTCCTATAGTGGGAGGGGCCTTAGGTGCCTGGACCAATCAGGCCCTAAGATCCTGTGGGTTGGGCAGGGGAGGGGTGTGCCCGCCTCATTTGGAAGGAGGCTGGCCTGCTGGCCGGACATGCGAGGAGCCTTCCGGTCCAACTTGCAGGTAAGCCCAAGGGGGGTTCCGGGGTGGGGGGGTTCGTAGGGGGGGGGCTGGTAGAAGGGATTCGGTACCCTCCTGCCATGATCGTCGGGAGGGCCATTTGGGGGTACGGCAGGAGGGGTTGGGTACCCTCCTGCCACTATCTTCAGGGGGGTCAGGTTCTGTCGGCAGAAGGGGTTGTGCACCCTACTGCTATGATCACTGGGGGGAGGGGAGATTTGCGGCCATAGCCGCAACTGCTATACTAATCACGGCAGGGAGATCCTTGCCGCAATTAGGTATAGCGGCCGCGTCTACATTCCATGTAGGCCAGCATTTTGCTAGCCTACATTGTAAGCGTCTCCTTTTCTGCTAGGGAGACGCTTAGGGCCGACTAGGTTTGCTTAAGGCTACTTCTTAGTCTTAGGCGAGTGCTCATTGTTTGATTTGGTCACGTCCTCAGCTATCAGTATCCCTGTTTTTCCTTTTTCTTTATATTACTATGATTTTCTTATTGGCTCACTGTTTACATCTTGGATTTATGAATTGAGGACTTGAGGAGGAGATTATGATTATTTTTGCCTTGATTATAATTAATATTTACTTGGAATGTGTTTTTTTCTTTAATGCCTCTCCTTTCTGTACAAGTATATACTTGACTGTTTATTTGAAAATTGATAAATTTTTTTAAAAAAGGATTGACTGTGCAGGATTGATCAGTACTAGTCTAGCTTGTTTAGTTTTACAATGGGTGTATTGATGTTGTACTGCTCACTGCAGTTTTTCTAGGTACACTCTTGTGCGATGTGTGGATTGTTTCTAAAAATCATGTTTTTCATACAGATGGGGGTATCAAAAAAATTATGGGCCCAGGGTGTCCCATATGCTGGGTAGGCCACTGTGCTGAGGTTTTGCTTTTTCTCTTGGAAAAAAAATGACACACTTGTGACATCGGCATCTCCCCTTTCTCTCTCTGTGCTACTAATTAAAAATAATAAATAGTAATACCATTTATTGGCAGCAGCGAGAAGGGGGCAGTGACTGCCGTGCAGGGCAGGAGAAGGAGGAGGAGGCAGTGGCTGGAAGTGGCACAGGGCATAGTTCCGCAGGCTGCTCTGGGGAGGACTAGATTTTAAAGTGAATCCTGTGGTGATGTCTTTGGCTGGTTACAGCCTGGAGATCAAGGCGAGCTGCAGGTAAGTGAGGATCTGCCCAGGGATTGTGTTATGGGATCCGGGGAGGGCGGGAGCTGCAGAAAGGTAGGTGATCCTCCTGTCTAGGGAACGCTGGCTGCAGACGGGGTGGTAGATGGGGATGTCGTGTTTAATATAGTAACATAGTAAATGACGGCAGATAAAGACCTGAACAGTCCGTCCAGTCTGCCCATAAGTTATACCAAATATATGATTAGATTAACTAGACTCTTCCTTGGGGGCGGGGCAGGGCATGGGTCGGGCATGGGCAGGGATAGGGGGCCAAGTGTACTTGTGTGCCTAGGGGCCCTCGAAGAATTAATCCTGCCCTGTCTCTTCCTTGCACTGCAGACAGTGGCGTACCAAGGGGGGGCGGGAGGAGCGGTCCGCCCCGGGTGCGAGCCCTGAAGGGGTGCTCCGGCGTCCGTTCCCCCCCCTCCCCCGATGTCTGGTTCTTCCTCTCTGGCCTCCCCGCACCATTAAGAGTACCGAAGCAGCCTGCAGCAAGATCGCGATGTCAGCGATCTTGCGCTGCTTCATGCTGTCCTCTGCCACGGTCCCGCCCCCTCCACTGACGTCAGAGGAGGGGGCGGGTCCTCGGCGGAGGACAGCACAAGAAGCTCAAGATCGCTGACATCGCGATCTTGCTGCAGGCTGCTTCGGTAATCTTAATGGTGCGGGGAGGCCAGAGGGGAAGAACCGGACGTCTGGATGGGGGGGTGGGGGTGGGGAGCGAGCGGTCCTTCGGGGTGGGGCGGGCAGGCAGGCCTTCAGGGGGAGATGCAGGCCTTAAAGGGGAGGGGGGGACAAGCCTTCATGGGGGGAAGTCAGGCTTTTGGGGGGGGGACAGGCAGGCAGGCCTTCAAGGGGGGGACAGGCAGGCAGGCCTTTAAGGGGGGGACAGGGGGTGGGACAGGCCTTCAAGGGGGGACAGGCCTTCAAGGAGGTGCAGGCCTTCGGGGGGGTGCAGGCCTTCTGGGGGGGTGCAGCCTTCGGGGGGGGTGCAGGCCTTCAAGGGGAGGGACAAGCCTTCAGGGGGAGATGCAGGCCTTAAAGGGGGGGACAAGCCCTCATGAGGGGAGACAGGCTTTCAGGGGGGGGGGGACAGGCAGGTAGGCCTTCAAGGGGGGGGACAGGCAGGCAGGCCTTTAAGGAGGAGGACAGGGGGATGGGACAGGCCTTCAAGGGGGGGACAGGCCTTCAAGGGGGTGCAGGCCTTCGGGGGTGTGCAGGCATTCAAGGGGGTGTAGGCCTTCAAGGGGGGGACAGGCCTTTGGGGGGGACCCTGGTGTAGAAGTACACAGAGGGAAGGGGGTGTTCAAAGAGATGTGCATATGCCAGACTTTGGGGGGGAAGAAATAATGGGTCTGAAAATAGAGGAGAGGGAGAGAGATGATGGACCATGGGATTTAGGGAGGGAAGGAACAGAAAGGGAGAGAAATTGGACACAAGGGATGGTTTGGAGGAGGGATAGAGATACTGGATTGGGAAATAGAGATACTGGTAATTGGGAAAAGAAAGGGAGAGATGGTGGGCCCTGGGGTGGTGGGGAAGGAGGGAGAGATGCCGGATGAAAGGGTAGTTAAGAAAAGGAGGGAGATGAAAAAAAGGAAAGATACCAGACTTCCTGGGGAGGGAAGGGAAATGGAAAGGGAGGACAGAGATGGCAGATGGATGGTTAGCATGAAGAAAGAAGGAGACCCTGGCAAGCAAGTTATCAGAAGACAACCAGAGCCTTGGACCAACAAGATTTGAAAAATAACCAGACAACAAAAGGTAGAAAAATTAATTTTATTTTCTGTTTTGTGATTACAATATGTCAGATTTGAAATGTGTATCCTGCCAGAGCTGGTGTTAGACCGCAAACGTGAGCTAGGATTTAACAGAGAGAGGAAAAGTCCTTTTTGTTTCTTTATTTTATTTACACCACAGCGCCAGTGTGGTTAGGAGAAGCCAAAGGGGGTGAAAAAGCTATAAAACCCACCAGGATTTTTGAAAAAAATCACCTAACTGTGCAGAAAAATCGAATCGAAAAACCAATTTAATAGGCTGAATCGAAATTTTTCTTCCTGAATTGGGCAGTTTGCGCTACTGTCTCAGACTTTAGGACCTGGGATTGGGGAGAGATGGCATCCTCAGTACTTTATAATGCAAGTGAAATGAGGATTTGGTCAGACTTTTGAAAGGTCTGCAGAAGAAAAATATTGTATAGGCCGGGGACATGAGACAGCAGGAAATGGGAACTTTTCTTCCTTCTATTTTTGTGAATGGAAAGGCTGAGGATGTCAGAGAGTTCAGTTAAAATATGTGCTTTATAAAAAAAATATAATAATGTGTTTTATAAAGTTTATAAGCATTGCTGGCCTACCCAATGAGGTGTTCCTAGTGGTGGTGGTGGCAGTGTGTCAATGTGTTGAGAGGAAGAGGTGGTCTGGGAAATTCTCCTGAGCAAACTCCGGGCCCATTTCCACCCCCCAGTTAGTCCACTCCACTCAACTGGTTCACACACTGAGTGGGTCTTTGGGTATTGTACCTAGGTAGTTGTTTTGGGATCTCTTCCAGTGGTTTGTCAGTATCTCCTTGTGGTCCAAGGAAGGAAACTTTGTTAACCTTAGCATTGACCTTTTGTAACAGTGCTGCTTGTGTGGCATTAGGCTATCTAGTGATCGAAAGAAAAAAAAAACCTTTGCACATTTTTGCACTATAGGTGGATGTATGAGGAGATTCACATTTCCTGCACAGCTAAGTCCGTGTGAAGTTCCCTTGTGTTGTATTTGACATCTAGCAAGGTCTCTGTTTGGAAGGAAAGATCTAAGCTTAAAAATGAAGTGGCCAGAAGTTATGGTAAAAGCAGATAGCTTAGCTGGTTTTAAGAAAGATTTGGACAAATTCCTGGAGGAAAAGTCCATAGTCTATTATTAAGACATGGGGAAAGTGTCTGCTTGTCCTGGATCGGTAGCATGGAATGTTGCTACTCGTTGGGTTTTGAGCAGGTACTAGTGACCTGGATTGGCTACCATGAGAATGGGCTACTGGGCATGATGGACCATTGGTCTGACCCAGTTAGGCTATTCTTATGTTATGTTCTCATCTGTAGGGGTCTTTGGTTTCACTTCTTATTTTAATGTATTTTTTTTCTGGGAACTTATCAGTGTTTTTTATAATGGGAACAAAAATGGAAGAGAATTAATGTGTGTGGAATGGGGGGGGGGGTAACTAATTTCTTCAGCTAAATAATTAAATCCACCTCAACCAGATATAGGAGAACTCGCACAACATTCACACACCCTCCAACCAAAAACGTCAAAAGAAAAAAACTGTTCGACAACCTCCTAACACTCGACCCCCAACTCTACAACCTATTGACCTCGACCACAGACTACAAAAGCTTCAAAAAGAAATAAAAACCCTTCTATTCAAAAAACACATAAAACCGAACTAACACAATCAGAACTGTCCCAAGCATCACCTGCAACTACTCCATACGTACTTCTGATGTCATGACAATTCAGACATAATTTATGTTATGTTATGTTTGGAATAATGGTTTCATATATGAGGTTCAATAAAAGAATATTTTCACTCCCTGTTTCTATTCTGACCATTTATACCATTTCATGGTTATTACAAAAAATATTTTTTACATGGAGGGTGGGTGTCAAAAAATGATGGGCCCCGGGTGCCACATACCCTAGGTACGCCACTGCCTGCAGATCCTGCAATTGTGTGGCTTTAATAAGATCTTTAACATATAATGCTACTCCCCCTCCTTTTCTTCCTACCGTGTCTCTCCTGAACAGATTATAGCCCAGTATAACTACATCCCAGTCATGGAATGGATGTTCAATGCCTTATAGGTGTTGAAGGTTCTGAAACCAGATAGATGCTGCCCTTCCTGGGGTCAGAATTGAAATATCCTGGTACTGAATATTGTGCACCTTGCCTTAGCCCTCTATGTTTAAGAGGGCACTCTGCTCTTACTCCCAGCGTGTTCTGTCAACCAATTTTGGATACTATTTAAAGGAGGCCAGATGGCGCTGCTAGAGCCAGAATGAGAGGGCTGGGGTGTACTCAGGTAGGGTTGCCAAATTACCCATTTGGAAATCCGGACCCCCTAGACCCACCCAGTTCCATCCATTTCTGTCCCATCATTTCCCAATCCCGCTGCCAATCCCACCCTAACCCTGCCCACATTGCTTGCCGGGTTTTCAAAAGCCATCCGGATCTCCAGACGTTCTCAAAATGAGGGCATTTCTGGGGAAACCTGGATGTCTCATAACCCTACAGTCAGGTATCCCTCAAAGCTACACAAAAAGCAAAACTGTGTTGCAGCTGGTGTAACTGCAGGCAGAAGCGTTTTGCACTTCTTTTACAGGATGTCTGAAGTTAATTTACATTCTGGGTTACAGTTGAAAAACTCATGTCCAAGAAACATGGGGAGAGGACAATAATCTATAGTGCACCTTGGATTCATGTTAATTTTGAACCCAAGCATTTTCTGGTAGAAGACAGATTCCACCTTTTCAACAGTGTCACACTTTAGTCCATCCAGAAGGTATCTTCTCCTGCTGCAGGTTTAGAAATATTAATGGAAGGAGGAGGAGCTACATCCTGCTGCACTGTTTAAAAGACAGTAACATTAACTTGCCTAGGAGAGCGTGTGGCAGTGTGGTTAAATTTACAGCCTCAGCACGCTGAGGTTGTGGGTACAAACCCAGGCTGCTCCTTGTGACTCTGGGATAGTCTCTTAACCCCCCCCCCCATTGCCCCAGGTACATTAGATTGATTGTGAGCCCCACCAGGACATGCAGGAAAAAATGCTTGAGTACCTGAATAAATTCATGTAAACCAGGGATACCCACATTTTTTTGGGCTTGCAAGCTACTTTTAAAATGACCAAGTCAAAATGATCTACCTACAATAACATTTTTTAAAAAACACAAAACACACTACACAGAGAAAATGTTAATTATCATTGGAATTCAGATTTTTTTTCAGAGGTCAAGGCAGATGACTTTAAAATATGCAATGTCACCTCAATAACAACTATACTAAAATAGACAAATATACCCCCTCCCCTTTTACTAAACCACAATAGCGTTTTTTAGCACAGAGAGCTGCACTGAATGCCTTGCGCTACCCTCAATGCTCATAGGCTCCCTGCGCTAAAAACTGCTATTACGGTTTAGTAAAAGGGGGCCACAGTGCAAAATATAGGCAGCAGATATAAATTCTCAAAATTGACACATTTTGATCACTAAATTGAAAATAAAATCATTTTTCCTACCTTTTTTGTCTGGTGATTTCATGAGCCTCTGGTTGCACTTCCTTCTTCTGTAAAGCCAATATTTCTTTCTTTCTTTCTCTCTCCCCCTGCCTGCATACCTTTCTTTCTCTCTTCCCCTGCCCTTCTCTTTATTTCTGCCTTTCTTTCTCTGTCCCCCTGCCATCGTGCCAATTTCTCCACTTCCCCGATTCTTTTCCTATCCCCACCCCCAAACCACCAATGCGATTTCTCCATGCTGCTTCCACGAGCCAGGCCTGGCGTTGCCTTTGCGATCTTTTTCTCCCTGCTGCTTCTCCAAGCCATGCCTGGTGTGTACAAGTGCCGGGCTCACAAGATTTCACCTCTGATGTCAATTCTAACGTTGGGGAGGATCTTCCAGGCCAGCCAGGCAGCGATTGGCTGGCCCAGAATTTCTTCTCCAACGTCAGAATTGACGTCAGAGGTGAAGTCTCGTGAGTCCGGCGCTTGTACACACCAGGCCTGGCTTGGAGAAGCAGCAGGGAGAAAAAGATCACAAAGGCAACGCAATCGACTCGCGTTGCCTTTGCAATCTACTGGTCGATTACGATCGACCATTTGGGCACCCCTGATGTAAACCATTCAGAGCTCCCCTGGGTGAACAGTATAAAAAATTTAATAAATCTGAATTATTAGTTTCAATAAGGTTGACCAGGTTACTGAAATTCTAAATCCAAAGTATTGTTGTTCTTTTTTTTTTTTTCCTCTGTGTGATAAGCAGTGGCGTACCTAGGGGGGGGCGGGCCGCCCCGGGTGCCAGCCCTAAGGGGGTGTTCCCGGCCTTGCCGTTCAGTCCCCCGCCACCCCCGAAGGACCGCTCGCCCCACTGACCTTCCTGCACCACCTGTGAAGCAGCCCGCAGCAGGATCGCGAAGTCAGCGTCAGCATCCCTGCGCTGCTTCCTGCGCCGCGATCCCGCCCCTCCTCTGACGTCAGAGGAGGGGCGGGACCGTGGCGCAGGAAGCAGCGCAGGGATCGCTGACGCTGACTTCGCGATCCTGCTGCGGCTGCTTCATAGGTGGTGCGGGGAGGCCAGGGGGGCGAGCGGTCCTTCGGGGTGGGTCGGAGCATCAGGCCTTCAGGGTGGGGCGGGCGGGCAGGCAAGCGATGCCTCTGACGTCGGAGAGGAAGTTGGTGCAGTACTAGAGAAGCGTACGGGAGGAGGAGCTCTGGTTTTCTGATCTTCCCGTCTGCTGCACATAGAGGAACAGAGAAAGTCAGCTATGCAAGGTCTGCCCTGGAGAAGCCATCTTAGTGCCTCTGTATTTCACAGATTTAAAAAAGCAAAAACCCAGAAACTAAAGAGTTTTCTTATTTATATTCTTAGAAAACCAAGGGGCCTAAAGTTCACACACAAAAATCTATGCTGTACATGTAAATTTTCAAGGGGGAGGGCGTGACAGGCAGGCAGGCAGGCAGGCAGGCCTTCAAGGGGGGACAGGCCTTCGGGGGGGGGGGGGGGTGCAGACCTTCAAGGGGGGCAGGCCTTCAAGGGGGGCAGGCAGGCCTTCAGGGGGGTGCAGGCCTTCGGGGGGGGGGTGTAGGCCTTTGGGGGGGTGCAGACCTTCAATGGGGTGCAGGCCTTCAAGGGGGGGAACAGGCCTTCAAGGGGGGAAAGGCAGGCAGGCCTTCAAGGGGGGGACAGGCCTACAAGGGGGGGAGAAGCTACAAGGGGGTGGTACAAGCCTTCAAGTGGGGGACAGGCCTTCGGGGGGGGGGGGGGTGCAGACCTTCAAGGGAGTGCAGGCCTTCGAGGGGGGTGGTGCAGGCCTTCAAGGGGGTGCAGGCCTTCAAGGGGGGACAGGCCTTCAAGGGGGGAAAGGCAGGCAGGCAGGCCTTCAAGGGGGGGGGAGAAGCTACAAGGGGGTGGGACAGGCCTTCAAGTGGGGGACAGGCCTTCGGGGGGGGTGCAGGCCTTCGGGGGGTGCAGACCTTCAAGGGGGGGACAGGCAGGCAGGCCTTCAAGGGGGGGACAGGCCTACAAGGGGAAGGGACAGGCCTTCAAGGGGGGTGCAGGCCTTCAAGGTGGGACAGGCAGACCTTTAAGGGGGGACAGGCCTTTGGGGGGGGACCATGATTTAGAAGTACACGGGGGGAAGGGGGTGTTCAAAGAGACATGCATATGCCAAACTTTGGGGGGGGGGGGAAGAAATAATGGGTCTGAAAATAGAGGAGAGGGAGAGAGATGATGGACCATGGGATTTAGGGAGGGAAGGAACAGAAAGGGAGAGAAATTGGACACAAGGGATGGTGTGGAGGAGGGATAGAGATACTGGATAGGAGGGTAATTAGGAAAAGAAAGGGAGAGATGGTGGACTCTGGGATGGTGGGGAAGGAGGGAGAGATGCCGGATGAAAGGGTATTTAAGAAAAGGTGGATCTGTGGAGGGAGATGAAAAAAAGGAAAGATACCAGACTTCCTGGGAAGGGAAGGGAAATGGAAAGGGAGGACAGAGTTGGCAGATGGATGGTTAGCATGCAGAAAGAAGGAGACCCTGGCAAGCAAGTTATCAGAAGAAAACCAGAGCCTTGGACCAACAAGATTTGAAATATAACCAGACAACAAAAGGTAGAAAAATTAATTTTATTTTCTGTTTTGTGATTATAACATGTCAGATTTGAAATGTGTATCCTGCCAGAGCTGGTGTTGGACTGCAAACGTGAGCTAGGATTTAACAGAAAGAGGAAAAGTCCTTTTTGTTTCTTTATTTTATTTACACCACAGCGCCAGTGTGGTTAGGAGAAGCCAAAGGGGGTGAAAAAGCTATAAAACCCACCAGGAGTTTTGAAAAAAATCACCCAACTGGGCAGGAAAATCGAATTGAAAAACCAATTCAATAGGGCTGAATCGAATCAAAATTTTTTTTTCCTGTATCTGGCAGCATTAGTTTGCGCTACTGTCTTAGACTTTAGGACCTGGGATTGGGGAGAGATGGCATCCTCAGTACTTTATAATGCAAGTGAAACGAGGATTTGGTCAGACTTTTGAAGGGTCTGCAGAAAAAAAATATTGTATAGGCCGGGGACATGAGACAGCAGGAAATGGGAACTTTTCTTCCTTCTATTTTTGTGAATGGAAAGGCTGAGGATGTCAGAGAGGTCAGTTAAAATATGTGCTTTATAAGAAAATATAATAATGTGTTTTATAAAGTTTATAGCATAGCTGGCCTACCCAGTGAGGTGTTCCTAGTGGTGATGGTGGCAGCGTGTCAATGTGTTGAGAGGAAGAGGTGGTCTGGGAAATTCTGCTGAGCAAACTCCGGGCCTATTTCCACCCCCCAGTTAGTCCACTCCACTCAACTGATTCACACACTGAGTGGGTCTTTGGGTGTTGTTTTGGGATCTCTTCCAGTGGTTTATCTCCTTCTGGTCCAAGGATTGGACAAATTCCTGGAGGAAAAGTCCATAATCTGTTATTAAGACATGGGGGAAGTGTCTGCTTGCCCTGGATCGGTAGCATGGAATGTTGCTACTCTTTGGGTTTTGACCAGGTATTAGTGTCCTGGATTGGCTACCATGAGAATGGGCTACTGGGCATGATGGACCATTGGTCTGACCCAGTTAGGCTATTCTTATGTTATGTTCTCATCTGTAGGGGCCTTTGTTTTCACTTCTTATTTTAATGTATTTTTTTTCTGGGAACTTATCAGTGTTTTTTATAATGGGAACAAAAATGGAAGAGAATTAATGTGTGTGGAATGGGGGGGTAACTAATTTCTTCAGCTAAATAATTCAATCCACTTCAAACAGACATAGGAGAACTTGTGCACCATTCACACACCCTCCAACCAAAAACGTCAAAAGAAAAAAACTGTTCGACAACCTCCTAGCCATTCGAGCTGCAACACTCGACCCCCAACTCTACAACCAATTGATATCAACCACAGACTGCAAAACCTTCAAAAAGAAATAAAAACCCTTCTATTCAAAAAACACATAAAACCGAACTAACACAATCAGAACTGTCCCAAGCATCACCTGCAACTACTCCATATGTACTTCTGATGTCATGACAATTCAGACATAATTTATGTTATGTTATGTTTGGAATAATGGTTACATATATGAGGTTCAATAAAAGAAAATTTTCACTGCCTGTTTCTATTCTGACCATTTATTCCATTTCATGGTTATGGCAAAAAAAAATAAAAAAAAAAAAAATTATTTACATGGGAGGGGGGGGTCAAAAAATGATGGGCCCCGTGTGCCACATACCCTAGGTACGCCACTGGTGATAAGTTATAGCCTATTTTACTGCCCCTCTGGCTGTCATTCTGCAGGGAGTCCCCGCGCTGACGTCTTCTTCTCTGCCGGTCAGCCCACACGGGAAGAGAAGAGCGTGTCATAAGGGGCGGGACCGGCAGAGAAGGAGAAGACGGCGTTGTAGGGGACTCCAGTAAATGCATAGCAGCAGCTGTGGCAATCAAAAAAAAGAGGAGGTCTGCTGTTAAGGTGGACCAGGATCCTGGAAAATCCTGCAATTTTACCAGGATCTCAATACAAGTCTATGACGATCCTGCAAATCCTGGTTTTACCCAAACCCGATTCTCTGGTCCTATCATACGAGACCTGACCCATTTACAGCAAGTTAAGCCATGTTTAAGCTAACGAAAAAAAATCCATAAAACATCATAAGATAATTTCCCTTTTAACAAATAATAATACTCTACCATTAAGTAAGTTATATGATGGAAAATAGACCACCACTTAGCCTCTGACGTTGTCTGCTATGTTAGAATGGAATCAAAACTGCGTGAAATTTACCGGCGGGTTTAGTGCTGTGACGCATGCAGTAGCACACATGCGCAATAGACTAACTTCTTTTCGCGCCCTTTTTTGAAACCGGGCCTTAGCTCTGCTTTACGCATGCGTCACAGCACTAAACCCTTTAAATTTCGCCCTCGAGTTTAGTTCCAATTTTGATTCCACGCTAGAGCCAGCAGAGGGTAAGTGTTACGCTATGTTCCATTGGTTTTGGCTTAGTTTTAAAATTTTCCCTTTACTGATTGACATTTACGTTGCAATTTTCTGGACTTTTGTTTGGAACTTGAGCGGATATTTAAGTACCACGGAAATTGAATTTATTCTGTACTATGGTTCTTGTCAGTGGCGCACAAGAAGCCAGCGCGCCGACAATTCGGCGTAAGACAGAAGTGCGAGGGGGAAAAAGTAATTTGTAAAGAGCTCAAACGGTGGGTTTGGGGTAGCAACCCCCCCCCCCAACTTTATTAGTTAGTGTTCGCAAAACGGAATTTTTTCTGATTTTTTTCGGGGAAAGTTCCGGTTTCGCCCCCCCCCCCCCACACACACACCCACTCCCGCAACGGCAGCCATCCCAAACCCCAGCCGGAGCTCTTTAAAAATTATTTTTCCCCCGCCGCTTTTGTCTTAAAAATCGGCCCACGATTCGGTGACCAACCCTTCAACTTTTGCCTTCAGATCTCCTAAAGCAGGACGGCAGCGCTGCCTCTTGCTGGCTGTCCACTGCCGGTGTCGCTCCTGCTTTGAAGGGCAATGGGGAGGGTCAGTCGGGAAGTGCTGCAGCGGCCTCTGGCTTTCTCCCTGGCCTCACGCTCTTAACTAAATTACCAGTAGGTGGTCACATGACATACCAGTGATCTTTACGTTGGACACTTGCTTCTGTTTTTTGCTTTAACGTTATTTTTTTCATTTAGGTTTATACCCGCCACTGCGAGCGGCTCACTAACTTATAATTTGTTTCGCTCCAGTGCAGCAGGGTCTGGGTAAAAACCAGGATTTGCTGGAGTCCCCTACAACGCCGTCTTCTCCTTCTCTTCCGGTCCCGCCCCTTATGACACGCTCTTCTCTTCCCGTGTGGGCGGACCGGCAGAGAAAAAGACGTCAACGCGGGGACTCCCTTTAGTTTACAATGACAACCAGACGGGAATAAAAATAGGCTTACAACTCCGTCTTTTCCTTCTCTGCCGGTCCCGCTCCTTATGACATTTTCTTCTCTTCCTCGGTGGGCGGACCGGCAGAGAAAAAGACGTCAACGCGGGGACTCCCTTTAGTTTACAATGACAACCAGACGGGAATAAAAATAGGCTTACAACTCCGTCTTTTCCTTTTCTGCCGGTCCCGCCCCTTATGACATTTTCTTCTCTTCCCGTGTGGGCGGACCGGCAGAGAAGAAGACGTCAGCGCGGGGACTCCCTTTAGTTTAGAATGCAAACCAGACGGGAATAAAATTAGGCTTTCAAAAGTAGGAAAAATGATTTTATTTTCAATTTAGTGATCAAAATGTGTCCGTTTTGAGAATTTATATCTGCTGTCTATGGCCCCCTTTTACTAAACCGTAATAGCAGTTTTTAGCGCAGGGAGCCTATGAGCATCGAGAGCAGCACAAGGCATTTAGTGCAGCTCTCTGTGCTAAAAAACGCTATTGCGGTTTAGTAAAAGGGGATAGGGTTAATTTGTCTATTTTAGTATATTAGCATATTTTAAAGTCATCTGCCTTGACCTCTGAAAAAATATCCGAATTCAAATGATAATTAACATTTTCTCTGTGTACAGTGTGTTTTGTGTTTTTTAAAAAATGTTATTGTTGGTAGATCATTTTGACTTGGTCATTTTAAAAGTAGCTTGCAAGCCAAAAAAGTGTGGGCACCCCTGGTTTACATGAATTTGTTCAGGTACTCAAGCATTTTTTCCTGCGTGTCCTGGTGGGGCTCACAATCAATCTAATGACCTGGGGCAATGGGGGGAGGGGGGGTTAAGAGACTATCCCAGGGTCACAAGGAACAGCCTGGGTTTATACCCTCAACCTCAGCGTGCTGAGGCTGTAGATTTAACCACAGTGCCACACGCTCCCCTAGGCAAGTTAATGTTACTGTCTTTTAAACAGTGCAGCAGGATGTAGCTCCTCCTCCTTCTATTAATATTTCTAAACCTGCAGCAGGAGAAGATCAACACCTTCTGGATGGACTAATGTGTGAAACTGTTGAAAAGGTGGAATCTGTCTTCTACCAGAAAATGCTTGGGTTCAAAATTAACATGAATCCAAGGTGCACTTTAGATTATTGTCCTCTCCCCATGTTTCTTGGACATGACTTTTTCAACTTTAACCCAGAATGTAAATTAACTACAGACATCCTGTAAAAGAAGTGCAAAACGCTCCTGCCTGCAGTTACACCAGCTGCAACACGGTTTTGCTTTTTGTGTGGCTTTGAGGGATACCTGACTATAGAGTTATGAGACATCCAGGTTCCCCCAGAAACGCCCTCCTTTTGAGGACGTCTGGAGATCCGGATGGCTTTTGAAAACCTGGCAAGCAGTGGGGGCAGGGTTAGGGCGGGATTGGGACATGATGGGGCAGGAATGGGTGGAACTGGGTGGATCTAGGGGGTCCGGATTTCCAGATGGGTAAACTGGTAACCCTAACCTGAGTACATCCCAGCCCTCTCATACTGGCTCTAGCAGTGCCATCTGGCCTCCTTTAAATAGTATCAAAAATTGGTTAACAGAACATGTTGGGAGTAAGAGCAGATTGCCCTCTTAAAAATAGAGGGCTAGGGAAAGGTGCACAATATTCTGTACCAGGATATTGCAATTCTGACCCCAGGAAGGGCAGCATCTATCTGGTTTCAGAACCCTCAACCACCTCGGGAAAACATCCATTCCATGCACTCTTTCCCCATCAGAAGCACAGGATATGCCAGGAAGTGTCAGGATTTGCAGTATATCCAGGATCTAGCAGGATCTGTCAGGATCCTGCAATTCTGACCCCAGGAAGGGCTGCCTCAATCTGATATCAGCACCCTCAACCACCTATAAGGCAGAAAACATCCATTCCATACACTCTTTCCTCATCAGAAGCACGGGATATGCCAGGATGTACCAGGATCCTGCAATTCTGATTCTAGGAAGGGCTGCATCTATCTGATTTCAGCATCCTCAACCACATATAAGACAGAAAACATCCATTCCATGCACTCTTTCCACATCATAATCACAGGATATGCCAGAATGTACCAGAATCCTGCAATTCTGACCCCAGGAATCTATTTGATATCAGCATCCTCAACCACCTATAAGGCAGAAAACATCCATTCCATGCACTCTTTCCCCATCAGAAGCACAGGATATGCCAGGATATGTCAGGATTTGCAGGATACCCAGGATCTGTCAGGATCCTGAAATTCTGACCCCAGGAAGGGTTGCATCTATCTGATATCAGCACCCTCAACCACATATAAGGCAGAAAACATCCATTCCATACACTCTTTCCTCTTCAGAAGCACAGGATATGCCAGGATGTACCAGGATCCTGCAATTCTGATTCTAGGAAGGGCAGCATCTATCTGATTTCAGCACCCTCAACCCAGAAAACATCCATTCCATACACTCTTTCCTCATCAGAAGCACAGGATATGCCAGAATGTACCAGGATCCTGTAATTCTGACCCCAAGAAGGGTTGCATCTATCTGATATCAGCACCCTCAACCACATATAAGGCAGAAAACATCCATTCCATACACTCTTTCCTCATCAGAAGCACAGGATATGCCAGGATGTACCAGGATCCTGCAATTCTGATTCTAGGAAGGGCTGCATCTATCTGATTTCAGCATCCTCAACCACCTATAAGGCAGAAAACATCCATTCCATGCACTCTTTCCCCATCAGAATCACAGGATATGCCAGAATATACCAGGATCCTGCAATTCTGATTCTAGGAAGGGCTGCATTTATCTTACATCAGCATTCTCAACCACCTATAAGGCAGAAAACATCCATTCCATGTACTCTTTCCCCATCAGAAGCACAGGATATGCCAGGATATGTCAGGATTTGCAGGATACCCAGGATCTGTCAGGATCCTGCAATTCTGACCCCAGGAAGGGTTGCATCTATCTGATATCAGCACCTTCAACCACATATAAGGCAGAAAACATCCATTCCATACACTCTTTCCCCATCAGAGTCACAGGATATGCAAGAATTTACCAGGATCCTGCAATTCAGACTCTAGGAAGGGCTGCATCTATTTGATATCAGCACCCTCAACCACCTATAAGGCAGAAAACATCCATTCCATACACTCTTTCCTCATCAGAAGCACAGGATATGCCAGGATGTACCAGGATCCTGCAATTCTGATTCTAGGAAGGGCTGCATTTATCTTACATCAGCATTCTCAACCACCTATAAGGCAGAAAACATCCATTCCATGCACTCTTTCCCCATCAGAAGCACAGGATATGCCAGGATATGTCAGGATTTGCAGGATACCCAGGATCTGTCAGGATCCTGCAATTCTGACCCCAGGAAGGGTTGCATCTATCTGATATCAGCATCCTCAACCACCTATAAGGCAGAAAACATCCATTCCATACACTCTTTCCTCATCAGAAGCACAGGCTATGCCAGGATGTACCAGGATCCTGCAATTCTGATTCTAGGAAGGGCTGCATTTATCTTACATCAGCATTCTCAACCACATATAAGGCAGAAAACATCCATTCCATGCACTCTTTCCCCATCAGAAGCACAGGATATGCCAGGATATATCAGGATTTGCAGGACACCCAGGATCTGTCAGGATCCTGCAATTCTGACCCCAGGAAGGGTTGCATCTATCTGATATCAGCATCCTCAACCACCTATAAGGCAGAAAACATCCATTCCATACACTCTTTCCTCATCAGAAGCACAGGATATGCCAGGATGTACCAGGATCCTGCAATTCTGATTCTAGGAAGGGCTGCATTTATCTTACATCAGCATTCTCAACCACATATAAGGCAGAAAACATCCATTCCATACTCTTTTTCCTCATCAGAAGCACAGGATATGCCACAATGTACCAGGATCCTGCAATTCTGACCCCAGGAAGGGTTGCATCTATCTGATATCAGCATCCTCAACCACCTATAAGGCAGAAACATCCATTCCATACACTCTTTCCTCATCAGAAGCAAAGGATATGCCAGGATGTGTCAGGATTTGCAGTATATCCAGGATCTAGCAGGATCTGTCAGGATCCTGCAATTCTGACCCCAGGAAGGGCTGCCTCTATCTGATATCAGCACCCTCAACCACCTATAAGGCAGAAAACATCCATTCCATACACTCTTTCCTCATCAGAAGCACGGGATATGCCAGGATGTACCAGGATCCTGCAATTCTGACTCTAGGAAGGGCTACATCTATCTGATTTCAGCATCCTCGACCACATATAAGGCAGAAAACATCCATTCCATTCACTCTTTCCTCATCAGAAGCACAGGATATGCCAGGATGTAACAGGATCCTGCAATTCTGATTCAAGGAAGGGCTGCATCTATCTGATTTCAGCATCCTCAACCACCTATAAGGCAGAAAATATCCATTCCATGCACTCTTTCCCCATCAGAAGCACAGGATATGTCAGGATTTGCAGGATACCCAAGATATGTCAGGATCCTGCAATTCTGACACCAAGAAGGGTTGCATCTATCTGATATCAGCACCCTCAATCACATATAAGGCAGAAAACATCCATTCCATACACTCTTTCCTCTTCAGAAGCACAGGATATGCCAGGATGTACCAGGATCCTGCAATTCTGATTCTAGGAAGGGCAGCATCTATCTGATTTCAGCACCCTCAACCCAGAAAACATCCATTCCATACACTCTTTCCTCATCAGAAGCACAGGATATGCCAGAATGTACCAGGATCCTGTAATTCTGACCCCAAGAAGGGTTGCATCTATCTGATATCAGCACCCTCAACCACCTATAAGGCAGAAAACATCCATTCCATACACTCTTTCCTCATCAGAAGCACAGGATATGCCAGGATGTACCAGAATCCTGCAATTCTGATTCTAGGAAGGGCTGCATCTATCTGATTTCAGCATCCTCAACCACCTATAAGGCAGAAAACATCCATTCCATGCACTCTTTCCCCATCAGAATCACAGGATATGCCAGAATATACCAGGATCCTGCAATTCTGAACCCAGGAAGGGTTGCATCTATCTGATATCAGCATCCTCAACCACCTATAAGGCAGAAAACTCCATTCCATGCACTCTTTCCCCATCAGAAGCACAGGATATGCCAGGATATGTCAGGATTTGCAGGATACCCATGATCTGTCAGGATCCTGCAATTCTGACCCCAGGAAGGGTTGCATCTATCTGATATCAGCATGCTCAACCACATATAAGGCAGAAAACATCCATTCCATACACTCTTTCCTCATCAGAAGAACAGGATGTACCAGGATCCTGCAATTCTGATTCTAGGAAGGGCTGCATCTATCTGATTTCAGCATCCTCAACCACCTATAAGGCAGAAAATATCCATTCCATGCACTCTTTCCCCATCAGAATCACAGGATATGCCAGGATATGCCACAATGTACCAGGATCCTGCAATTCTGACCCCAGGAAGGGTTGCATCTATCTGATATCAGCACCCTCAACCACATATAAGGCAGAAAACATCCATTCCATACACTCTTTCCTCATCAGAAGCACAGGATATGCCAGGATGTACCAGGATCCTGCAATTCTGATTCTAGGAAGGGCTGCATCTATCTGATTTCAGCATCCTCAACCACCTATAAGGCAGAAAACATCCATTCCATGCACTCTTTCCCTATCAGAAGCACAGGATATGCCAGGATTTGCAGGATACCCAGGATCTGTCAGGATCCTGCAATTCTGACCCCAGGAAGGGTTGCATCTATCTGATATCAGCACCATCAACCACATATAAGGCAGAAAACATCCATTCCATACACTCTTTCCTCTTCAGAAGCACAGGATATGCCAGGATGTACCAGGATCCTGCAATTCTGATTCTAGGAAGGGCAGCATCTATCTGATTTCAGCACCCTCAACCCAGAAAACATCCATTCCATACACTCTTTCCTCATCAGAAGCACAGGATATGCAAGAATTTACCAGGA
>NC_047086.1:252194644-252230076 GCF_902459505.1 Geotrypetes seraphini
CCACCTATAAGACATAAAACATCCATTCCATGCACTCTTTCCCAATCAGAAGCACAGGATATGCCAGGATGTACCAGGATCCTGCAATTCTGACCCCAGGAAGGGCTGCATCTATCTGATTTCAGCACCCTCAACCACCTATAAGACAGAAAACATCCATTCCATGCACTCTTTCCCCATCAGAATCACAGGATATGCCACAATGTACCAGGATCCTGCATTTCTGACCCCAGGAAGGGTTGCATCTATCTGATATCAGCACCCTCAACCACATATAAGGCAGAAAACATCCATTCCATACACTCTTTCCTCATCAGAAGCACAGGATATGCCAGGATGTACCAGGATCCTGCAATTCTGACTAGGAAGGCTGCATCTATCTGATTGCAGCACCCTCAACTACCTATAAGACAGAAAACATCCATTCCATACACTCTTTCCCCATCAGAAGCACAGGATATGCCAGGATGTACCAGGATCCTGCAATTCTGATTCTAGGAAGGGCTGCATCTATCTGATTTCAGCATCCTCAACCACCTATAAGGCAGAAAACATCCATTCCATACACTCTTTCCCCATCAGAAGCACAGGATATGCCAGGATGTACCAGGATACCCAAGATATGTCAGGATCCTGCAATTCTGACCCCAAGAAGGGTTGCATCTATCTGATATCAGCACCCTCAATCACATATAAGGCAGAAAACATCCATTCCATACACTCTTTCCTCTTCAGAAGCACAGGATATGCCAGGATGTACCAGGATCCTGCAATTCTGATTCTAGGAAGGGCAGCATCTATCTGATTTCAGCACCCTCAACCACATATAAGGCAGAAAACATCCATTCCATACACTCTTTCCTCATCAGAAGCACAGGATATGCCACAATGTACCAGGATCCTGCAATTCTGACCCAAAGAATGGTTGCATCTATCTGATATCAGCACCCTCAACCACATATAAGGCAGAAAACATCCATTCCATACACTCTTTCCTCATCAGAAGCACAGGATATGCCAGGATGTACCAGGATCCTGCAATTCTGATTCTAGGAAGGGCTGCATCTATCTGATTTCAGCATCCTCAACCACCTATAAGGCAGAAAACATCCATTCCATGCACTCTTTCCCCATCAGAATCACAGGATATGCCATGATATGCCAGAATGTACCAGGATCCTGCAATTCTGACCCCAAGAAGGGTTGCATCTATCTGATATCAGCACCCTCAACCACATATAAGGCAGAAAACATCCATTCCATACACTCTTTCCTCATCAGAAGCACAGGATATGCCAGGATGTACCAGGATCCTGCAATTCTGATTCTAGGAAGGGCTGCATCTATCTGATTGCAGCATCCTCAACCACCTATAAGGGAGAAAACATCCATTCCATGCACTCTTTCCCCATCAGAATCACAGGATATGCCAGGATATGCCAGAATATACCAGGATCCTGCAATTCTGACCCCAGGAAGGGTTGCATCTATCTGATATCAGCATCCTCAACCACCTATAAGGCAGAAAACATCCATTCCATGCACTCTTTCCCCATCTGAAGCACAGGATATGCCAGGATATGTCAGGATTTGCAGGATACCCAGGATATGTCAGGATCCTGCAATTCTGACCCCAGGAAGGGTTGCATCTATCTGATATCAGCACGCTCAACCACATATAAGGCAGAAAACATCCATTCCATACACTCTTTCCTCATCAGAAGAACAGGATGTACCAGGATCCTGCAATTTTGATTCTAGGAAGGGCTGCATCTATCTGATTTCAGCATCCTCAACCACCTATAAGGCAGAAAATATCCATTCCATGCACTCTTTCCCCATCAGAATCACAGGATATGCCAGGAAATGCCACAATGTACCAGGATCCTGCAATTCTGACCCCAGGAAGGGTTGCATCTATCTGATATCAGCACCCTCAACCACATATAAGGCAGAAAACATCCATTCCATACACTCTTTCCTCATCAGAAGCACAGGATATGCAAGGATCCTGCAATTCTGATTCTAGGAAGGGCTGCATCTATCTGATTTCAGCATCCTCAACCACCTATAAGGCAGAAAACATCCATTCCATGCACTCTTTCCCCATCAGAAGCACAGGTTATGCCAGGATGTGTCCGGATTTGCAGAATTTGCAGTATATCCAGGATCTAGCAGGATCTGTCAGGATCCTGCATTTCTGACCCCAGGAAGGTTTGCATCTATCTGATATCAGCACCCTCAACCACATATAAGGCAGAAAAACATCCATTCCATGCACTCTTTCCCATCAGAATCGCAGGATATGCCAGAATGTTCCAGGATCCTGCAATTATGACTCTAGGAATGGCTGCATCTATCTGATATCAGCACCCTCAACCACTTATAAGGCAGAAAACATCCATTCCATACACTCTTTCCCCATCAGAAGCACAGGATATGTCAGGATTTGCAGGATCCTGCAATTCTGATTCTAGGAAGGGCTGCATCTATCTGATTTCAGCATCCTCAACCACCTATAAGACATAAAACATCCATTCCATGCACTCTTTCCCCATCAGAATCACAGGATATGCCACAATGTACCAGGATACTGCAATTCTGACCCCAGGAAGGGTTGCATCTATCTAATATCAGCATCCTCAACCACCTATAAGGCAGAAAACATCCATTCCATACACTCTTTCCTCATCAGAAGCACAGGATATGCCAGGATGTACCAGGATCCTGCAATTCTGATTCTAGGAAGGGCTGCATTTATCTTACATCAGCATTCTCAACCACCTATAAGGCAGAAAACATCCATTCCATGCACTCTTTCCCCATCAGAAGCACAGGATATGCCAGGATTTGCAGGATACCCAGGATCTGTCAGGATCCTGCAATTCTGACCCCAGGAAGGGTTGCATCTATCTGATATCAGCACCCTCAACCACATATAAGGCAGAAAACATCCATTCCATACACTCTTTCCCCATCAGAGTCACAGGATATGCAAGAATTTACCAGGATCCTGCAACTCAGACTCTAGGAAGGGCTGCATCTATTTGATATAAGCACCCTCAACCACCTATAAGGCAGAAAACATCCATTCCATACACTCTTTCCCCATCAGAAGCACAGGATATGCCAGGATATGTCAGGATTTGCAGGATACCCAGGATCTGTCAGGATCCTGCAATTCTGACCCCAGGAAGGGTTGCATCTATCTGATATCAGCATCCTCAACCACCTATAAGGCAGAAAACATCCATTCCATACACTCTTTCCTCATCAGAAGCACAGGATATGCCAGGATGTACCAGGATCCTACAATTCTGATTCTAGGAAGGGCTGCATTTATCTTACATCAGCATTCTCAACCACATATAAGGCAGAAAACATCCATTCCATACACTTTTTCCTCATCAGAAGCACAGGATATGCCAGGATGTACCAGGATCCTGCAATTCTGATTCTAGGAAGGGCTGCATTTATCTTACATCAGCATTCTCAACCACATATAAGGTAGAAAACATCCATTCCATACACTCTTTCCTCATCAGAAGCACAGGATATGCCAGGATGTACCAGGATCCTGCAATTCTGATTCTAGGAAGGGATGTATCTATCTGATTTCAGCATCCTCAACCACCTATAAGGCAGAAAATATCCATTCCATGCACTCTTTCCTCATCAGAATCACAGGATATGCCAGGATATGCCACAATGTACCAGGATCCTGCAATTCTGACCCCAGGAAGGGTTGCATCTATCTGATATCAGCATCCTCAACCACCTATAAGGCAGAAAACATCCATTCCATGCACTCTTTCCCCATCAGAATCACAGGATATGCCATGATATGCCAGAATATACCAGGATCCTGCAATTCTGACCCCAGGAAGGGTTGCATCTATCTGATATCAGCATCCTCAACCACCTATAAGGCAGAAAACATCCATTCCATGCACTCTTTCCCCATCAGAAGCACAGGATATGCCAGGATATGTCAGGATTTGCAGGATACCCAGGATCTGTCAGGATCCTGCAATTCTGACCCCAGGAAGGGTTGCATCTATCTGATATCAGCACGCTCAATCACATATAAGGCAGAAAACATCCATTCCATACACTCTTTCCCCATCAGAGTCACAGGATATGCAAGAATTTACCAGGATCCTGCAATTCAGACTCTAGGAAGGGCTGCATCTATTTGATATCAGCACCCTCAACCACCTATAAGGCAGAAAACATCCATTCCATACACTCTTTCCTCATCAGAAGCACAGGATATGCCAGGATGTACCAGGATCCTGCAATTCTGATTCTAGGAAGGGCTGCATTTATCTTACATCAGCATTCTCAACCACCTATAAGGCAGAAAACATCCATTCCATGCACTCTTTCCCCATCAGAAGCACAGGATATGCCAGGATATGTCAGGATTTGCAGGATACCCAGGATCTGTCAGAATCCTGCAATTCTGACCCCAGGAAGGGTTGCATCTATCTGATATCAGCACGCTCAATCACATATAAGGCAGAAAACATCCATTCCATACACTCTTTCCTCATCAGAAGAACAGGATGTACCAGGATCCTACAATTCTGATTCTAGGAAGGGCTGCATCTATCTGATTTCAGCATCCTCAACCACCTATAAGGCAGAAAACATCCATTCCATGCAATCTTTCCCCATCAGAATCACAGGATATGCCAGAATGTACCAGGATCCTGCAATTCTGACCCCAAGAAGGGTTGCATCTATCTGATATCAGCACCCTCAATCACATATAAGGCAGAAAACATCCATTCCATACACTCTTTCCTCTTCAGAAGCACAGGATATGCCAGGATGTACCAGGATCCTGCAATTCTGATTCTAGGAAGGGCAGCATCTATCTGATTTCACACCCTCAACCACATATAAGGCAGAAAACATCCATTCCATACACTCTTTCCTCTTCAGAAGCACAGGATATGCCACAATGTACCAGGATCCTGCAATTCTGACCCAAAGAATGGTTGCATCTATCTGATATCAGCACCCTCAACCACATATAAGGCAGAAAACATCCATTCCATGCACTCTTTCCCCACCAGAATCACAGGATATGCCAGGATATGCCAGAATGTACCAGGATCCTGCAATTCTGACCCCAAGAAGGGTTGCATCTATCTGATATCAGCACCCTCAACCACATATAAGGCAGAAAACATCCATTCCATACACTCTTTCCTCATCAGAAGCACAGGATATGCCAGGATGTACCAGGATCCTGCAATTCTGATTCTAGGAAGGGCTGCATCTATCTGATTGCAGCATCCTCAACCACCTATAAGGGAGAAAACATCCATTCCATGCACTCTTTCCCCATCAGAATCACAGGATATGCCAGAATATACCAGGATCCTGCAATTCTGACCCCAGGAAGGGTTGCATCTATCTGATATCAGCATCCTCAACCACCTATAAGGCAGAAAACATCCATTCCATGCACTCTTTCCCCATCTGAAGCACAGGATATGCCAGGATATGTCAGGATTTGCAGGATACCCAGGATATGTCAGGATCCTGCAATTCTGACCCCAGGAAGGGTTGCATCTATCTGATATCAGCACGCTCAACCACATATAAGGCAGAAAACATCCATTCCATACACTCTTTCCTCATCAGAAGCACAGGATATGCCAGGATGTAGCAGGATCCTGCAATTCTGATTCTAGGAAGGGATGTATCTATCTGATTTCAGCATCCTCAACCACCTATAAGGCAGAAAATATCCATTCCATGTACTCTTTCCCCATCAGAATCACAGGATATGCCAGGATATGCCACAATGTACCAGGATCCTGCAATTCTGACCCCAGGAAGGGTTGCATCTATCTGATATCAGCATCCTCAACCACCTATAAGGCAGAAAACATCTATTCCATGCACTCTTTCCCCATCAGAAGCACAGGTTATGCCAGGATGTGTAAGGATTTATAGAATTTGCAGTATATCCAGGATCTAGCAGGATCTGTCAGGATCCTGCAATTCAGACTCTAGGAAGGGCTGCATCTATTTGATATCAGCATCCTCAACCACCAATAAGGCAGAAAACATCCATTCCATACATTCTTTCCCCATCAGAAGCACAGGATATGCCAGGATGTACCAGGATCCTGCAATTCTGATTCTAGGAAGGGCTGCATCTATCTGATTTCAGCATCCTCAACCACCTATAAGGCAGAAAATATCCATTCCATGCACTCTTTCCCCATCAGAAGCACAGGATATGTCAGGATTTGCAGGATACCCAAGATATGTCAGGATCCTGCAATTCTGACCCCAGGAAGGGTTGCATCTATCTGATATCAGCATCCTCAACCACCTATAAGGCAGAAAACATCCATTCCATGCAATCTTTCCCCATCAGAATCACAGGATATGCCAGAATGTACCAGGATCCTGCAATTCTGACCCCAAGAAGGGTTGCATCTATCTGATATCAGCACCCTCAATCACATATAAGGCAGAAAACATCCATTCCATACACTCTTTCCTCTTCAGAAGCACAGGATATGCCAGGATGTACCAGGATCCTGCAATTCTGATTCTAGGAAGGGCAGCATCTATCTGATTTCAGCACCCTCAACCACATATAAGGCAGAAAACATCCATTCCATATACTCTTTCCTCTTCAGAAGCACAGGATATGCCACAATGTACCAGGATCCTGCAATTCTGACCCAAAGAATGGTTGCATCTATCTGATATCAGCATCCTCAACCACCTATAAGGCAGAAAACATCCATTCCATGCACTCTTTCCCCATCAGAAGCACAGGATATGCCAGGATATGTCAGGATTTGCAGGATACCCAGGATCTGTCAGGATCCTGCAATTCTGACCCCAGGAAGGGTTGCATCTATCTGATATCAGCACGCTCAACCACATATAAGGCAGAAAACATCCATTCCATACACTCTTTCCTCATCAGAAGCACAGGATATGCCAGGATGTACCAGGATCCTGCAATTCTGTTTCTAGGAAGGGCAGCATCTATCTGATTTCAGCACCCTCAACCACATATAAGGCAGAAAACATCCATTCCATGCACTCTTTCCCCATCAAAAGCACAGGTTATGCCAGGATGTGTCCGGATTTGCAGAATTTGCAGTATATCCAGGATCTAGCAGGATCTGTCAGGATCCTGCAATTCTGACCCCAGGAAGGTTTGCATCTATCTGATATCAGCACCCTCAACCACCTATAAGGCAGAAAACATCCATTCCATACACTCTTTCCTCATCAGAAGCACAGGATATGCCAGGAAGTGTCAGGATTTGCAGTATATCCAGGATCTAGCAGGATCTGTCAGGATCCTGCAATTCTGACCCCAGGAAGGGCTGCCTCTATCTGATATCAGCACCCTCAACCACCTATAAGGCAGAAAACATCCATTCCATACACTCTTTCCTCATCAGAAGCACGGGATATGCCAGGATGTACCAGGATCCTGCAATTCTGACTCTAGGAAGGGCTGCATCTATCTGATTTCAGCATCCTCAACCACATATAAGGCAGAAAACATCCATTCCATTCACTCTTTCCTCATGAGAAGCACAGGATATGCCAGGATGTAACAGGATCCTGCAATTCTGATTCAAGGAAGGGCTGCATCTATCTGATTTCAGCATCCTCAACCAACTATAAGGCAGAAAACATCCATTCCATGCACTCTTTCCCCATCAGAATCACAGGATATGCAAGAATTTACCAGGATCCTGCAATTCTGATTCAAGGAAGGGCTGCATCTATCTGATTTCAGCACCCTCAACCACTTATAAGGCAGAAAACATCCATTCCATACACTCTTTCCCCATCAGAAGCACAGGATATGCCAGAATGTTCCAGGATCCTGCAATTCTGACTCTAGGAAGGGCTGCATCTATCTGATATCAGCACCCTCAACCATCTATAAGGCAGAAAACATCCATTCCATACACTCTTTCCTCATCAGAAGCACAGGATATGCCAGAATGTACCAGGATCCTGCAATTCTGACCCCAAGAAGGGTTGCATCTATCTGATATCAGCACCCTCAACCACATATAAGGCAGAAAACATCCATTCCATACACTCTTTCCTCATCAGAAGCACATGATATGCCAGAATGTACCAGGATCCTGCAATTCTGACCCCAAGAAGGGTTGCATCTATCTGATATCAGCACCCTCAACCACATATAAGGCAGAAAACATCCATTCCATGCACTCTTTCCCCATCAGAATCACAGGATATGCCAGGATATGCCAGAATATACCAGAATCCTGCAATTCTTACCCCAGGAAGGGTTGCATCTATCTGATATCAGCATCCTCAACCACCTATAAGGCAGAAAACATCCATTCCATGCACTCTTTCCCCATCAGAAGCACAGGATATGCCAGGATATGTCAGGATTTGCAGGATACCCAGGATCTGTCAGGATCCTGCAATTCTGACCCCAGGAAGGGTTGCATTTATCTGATATCAGCACGCTCAACCACATATAAGGCAGAAAACATCCATTCCATACACTCTTTCCACATCAGAAGCACAGGTTATGCCAGGATATGCCAGAATATACCAGAATCCTGCAATTCTGACCCCAAGAAGGGTTGCATCTATCTGATATCAGCATCCTCAACCACCTATAAGGCAGAAAACATCCATTCCATGCACTCTTTCCCCATCAGAAGCACAGGATATGCCAGGATATGTCAGGATTTGCAGGATACCCAGGATCTGTCAGGATCCTGCAATTCTGACCCCAGGAAGGGTTGCATTTATCTGATATCAGCACGCTCAACCACATATAAGGCAGAAAACATCCATTCCATACACTCTTTCCACATCAGAAGCACAGGTTATGCCAGGATGTGTCCGGATTTGCAGAATTTGCAGTATATCCAGGATCTAGCAGGATCTGTCAGGATCCTGCAATTCTGACCCCAGGAAGGTTTGCATCTATCTGATATCAGCACCCTCAACCACCTATAAGGCAGAAAACATCCATTCCATACACTCTTTTCCCATCAGAAGTACAGGATGTTTCAGGATGTACCAGGATCCTGCAATTCTGATTCTAGGAAGGGCTGCATCTATCTGATTTCAGCATCCTCAACCACCTACAAGGCAGAAAACATCCATTCCATGCACTCTTTCCCCATCAGAATCACAGGATATGCCAGAATGTTCCAGGATCCTGCAATTCTGACTCTAGGAAGGGCTGCATCTATCTGATTTCAGCATCCTCAACCACCTACAAGGCAGAAAACATCCATTCCATGCACTCTTTCCCCATCAGAATCACAGGATATGCCAAAATGTTCCAGGATCCTGCAATTCTGACTCTAGGAAGGGCTGCATCTATCTGATATCAGCACCCTTAACCACCTATAAGGCAGAAAACATCCATTCCATACACTCTTTCCCCATCAGAAGCACAGGATATGCCAGGATGTACCAGGATCCTGTAATTCTGACCTCAAAAAGGGTTGTATACACCTGGATTCTGTATCTTTCACAATCTATAAGTGAGGAATATCTATTATCCCAGGACAAGCAGGCAGCATATTCTTAACAGATGGGTGACGTCACCGACGGAGCCCCGGTACGGACCTTTTTAACTAGAAAGTTCTAGTTGGCCGCACCGCGCATGCGCGATTGCCTTCCCGCCCGACGGAGGAGTGCGTGGTCCCCAGTTTCTTCGTTTCCGCGGAGCGAAGAAGACGCATGTGCTTTCAACGGCTGTTGAAAACTCTCTTTTTGCCTTCCCGCTCGCACTTTTTTGATTCTTTTTTCTGTTTTTTCCCTTTCGGGTTCGTTATTTTCCTTTTTTGTAAAAAAAAAAAAAAAAAAAAACCTCTGTTTTTTTCCTCTCTTTTTTCAACCGGCCCCGGCGGGGCCTGTTGTCATCATACAGGCCTCCGGGTTTGATTTTCCGGAGGCCGTGTTTCCCTTCATGCCCCCCCATTTGGGCTTCAAGAAGTGCCAGCGGTGTGCACGCCCGATCTCTCTAACTGACCCACACAACTGGTGCCTGCAGTGTTTGGGTCCGGAGCATCGGGCTGACACCTGCACCCGCTGTGCTACTCTTAAGAAACGCACCCTTAAAAACCGACAGATCCAGCAGAATCTTCTCTTCGGCACCGGTTCTGCTATGGATCCTGCCCCGACGTCGACGGCGCCGCAAAAATCGGCACCGACTACCTCGACGACGCCTGATCCTTCTTCTTCGGGGTCGATAGCACCAGGTAAGCCGGCTAAGAAGCCTTCAACTTCACTCGAGCGCACTCCTACCACAGCGGCGACACCGGTCCTTCCGACGTCCCGCCGACCCCGTAAACGCTCCGCCCCGATCTCGGTGAGTGCCTCGTCATCGGCCTCCTCATCGCCGGGGCGTGGAGCGGCACCTGTGGTACCGAAGAAAACTAAAGCGGTACCGGTGCCTCCATTGGAGGACCGTATCTCGGCTATCCTCCAGGATAAGTTACAGGAGCAGCTCCAGCAGCAACTCCAACACCTTTTGCCTACCCTATTGGCACCGCTCCTTCCGGTACCGGACATCGGTGTCCGCCTCCTCGGTACCGCTTAACACCTCCATGCCAGTCTTATCTGCTCAACCTGAGCTACACACTCTCGCTGCGGAAGACCCTTCCCGGGACCGGGATCGACTCCGGTCCTCCCGGGACCCGAACGGCACCGTTCCTCCCGGGACAGAGATCGACACCGCTCTTCCTCTCCCGGTACCGTGTCCATGCGATCTGGAAAATCTCTTTCCAAGACCCACCACACTGAGCCGGCCATTAGGGACCCAGACCTATGGGAACACTCCCTTCTCGGTACCGAGGAGGATGCCTCTTCCACGGATGAGGAACTCTCAATGACGGATACCACCTCAAAGCCTGAACAATCCTCCTTTTCTAAATTCCTTCGGGAGATGTCGGCGGCCCTTTCCATACCATTGGAGTCCGACTCTAAAAAGTCCCAAGCTTTTTTAGATGCTTTGGACTTCGAACAACCTCCCAAGGAGTTTCTCAAATTACCCGTCCACGATATCTTACGGGAGACTTTTTATAAAAATTGGGAAAACCCCCTCACTATCCCGGGTGCCCCTAGGAAACTGGACAGTTTATATAGAGTAATCCCTATTCCGGGGTTTGATAAGCCTCAACTACCCCATGAGTCTTCTCGTAGAGTCCACACTAAAAAAGACTCAGGGATCTAGTGTCTATGCCTCCACCCCTCCTGGCAGAGAGGGTAAGACAATGGACAAATTCGGCAAACGCCTCTATCAAAATGCCATGCTGGCTAATAGGGCGAATAATTATTCCTTCCACTTCTCTTTTTATATGAAGTACTTGGTCCAACAATTATCCGCCCTGCAGAAATATCTTCCTGAGCGTAAGATCCCGCTTTTCCAGCAACAGATTTCTACCCTCCTTCAGCTACGAAAATTCATGGTACGCTCTATCTATGATTCATTCGAACTCACATCTCGAGCATCGGCACTGGCTGTTGTCATGAGACGTCTCGCCTGGCTGAGGGTGTCTGACTAGGACATAAACCACCAAGACCGCCTTGCTAATGCACCCTGCCTGGGTGACTAACTATTTGGAGAGTCTCTGGACTCCACCACCCAGAAACTCTCAGCCCACGAGACCAGATGGGACACGCTGATAAAACCTAAGAAGAAGACTCCGCCTGCCCGACCTTACAGGCCTCACCCCTCTTATCAGCGCAGGTTCTCAGCCAGACCCCTCAACCCTCCTCAACAACAGTCTCGCCGACCTCGACACCAACAGCATGCCCAGGCCCGTCCTCAATCTCAACAGCCTGCCAAGCCTCTTCCACAGTCTAAACCCGCTCAGCCCTTTTGACTCTTTTCTCCAGGGCATAGCCAGCCTCCCTCCTTCAGTACCTCTACCTCAACCTATCGGAGGCCGCCTCACCATCTTTCTTCAACGCTGGGAGGTCGTCACATCAGACCAATGGGTGCTCAGCATCATCCGTCACGGATACTCACTCAATTTCCAGACTCTTCCATCAGACAATCCTCCCATAGTCTGCTTCTCACTCCTCCCAAACTCCACTCCTCCTACGGGAGGTCCAATCCCTCCTTCTCCTCAATGCCATCGAAGAAGTTCCACCAGACCAAAGAGGTCAGGGATTCTACTCCCGTTACTTCCTGGTACCCAAGAAAATGGGAGACCTTCGTCCCATCCTCGACCTCAGGAACCTCAACAAATGTTTGGTCAAGGAGAAGTTCAAAATGCTCTCCCTTGCCACGCTTTATCCTCTTCTATCTCAACACGACTGGCTATGTTCCCTAGACCTCAAAGAGGCCTATACACGCATCCCTATCCATCAGTCTTCCCGTCGCTTCCTGCGCTTTCAGATACAGCACCAACACTACCAGTACAAGGTGCTGCCCTTTGGCCTTGCTTCATCCCCCAGGGTCTTCACCAAATGCCTGATTGTGGTAGCGGCCTTCCTCAGGTCTCACAACCTCCAGGTGTTCCCCTACTTGGACGATTGGTTGGTGAAAGCACCTACGTCTCCTCTTGTGCTACAGACCACTCATCACACCATCTCTTTCCTCCATCTCCTGGGGTTCGAGATCAACTACCCCAAGTCGCATCTGCTTCCCACACAGTGACTTCAGTTCATTGGAGCAATTCTCGACACCACGCTAATGAGGGCTTTTCTCCCCTCCGACCGCCAGCGGACTCTGCTCCACCTCTGTCGTCAGGTGCTTCTTCATCAATCCATTCCTGCCCGACAGATGATGGTACTCCTGGGCCACATGGCCTCGACGGTCCATGTGCTCCCTCTGGCACGACTCCACCTCCGGACACCTCAATGGACTCTTGCCAACCAATGGTCACAGACCACGGATCTTCTTTCTCATCCCATCTCTGTGACATCGTCTCTTCAGCAATCTCTTCAATGGTGGTTGAACTCCTCAAATCTTTCCAGGGGTCTGCTTTTTCATCTACCCCCTCACTCCATGATCATAACCACGGATGCCTCCCCCTATGCGTGGGGAGCTCACCTGGGAGATCTACGCACCCAGGGACTCTGGACCCCTCAGGAGCGTCAACATCACATCAATTTCCTGGAACTCAGAGCCATGTTCTATGCTCTCAAGGCCTTCCAGCACCTTCTCTGCCCTCAGGTTCTTCTCCTGTGCACAGACAATCAAGTCGCCATGTACTACATAAACAAGCAAGGCGGCACCGGATCTCGCCTCCTTTCTCAGGAGGCTCTCCGCATCTGGACCTGGGCCACGGCCCGCAATCTCTTCCTCAAGGCTGTCTATATCCAGGGCGAACAGAACTCCCTGGCCGACAATCTCAGCCGCATCCTTCAACCGCACGAGTGGACTCTGGACCCTTCAACACTCCACTCCATCTTTGCTCGCTGGGGCACTCCACAGGTGGATCTCTTTGCAGCGCCTCACAACCATCAACTGCCCTAGTTCTGTTCCAGACTCTTCTCTCCTCATTGTCTGACCCCGGATGCATTCCTGCTCGACTGGACGGATCGGTTTCTCTATGCCTTTCCTCCACTACCTCTGATGTTGCGGACGTTATCCAAACTCCGCAGGGACAGAGCCACCATGATTCTCATCGCTCCTCGGTGGCCTCGCCAACATTGATTCTCCCTCCTGCTTCAGCTCAGAACCAGGGAGCCCATTCCTCTTCCTGTGTTTCCTACTCTACTTACGCAGCAACGTCAGTCTCTACTGCATCCCAATCTGTCTTCGCTCCACCTGACAGCTTGGTTTCTCTCGGGCTGACCTCTCCAGACAATCTGTCTCAGCCTGTCCGTCGCATTTTGGATGCCTCCAGGAAACCGGCCACCCTCCGATGTTACCATCAGAAGTGGACCAGGTTCTCCTCTTGGTGTCTACTGCATCATCACGATCCCACCTCATTAGCGGTGGAAACTGTACTGGACTATTTGCTCTCTCTGTCCGATGCTGGCCTCAAGTCTACTTCAATCAGAGTCCACCTCAGTGCCATCACTGCGTTTCATGAGCCTATCCTCGGAAAACCTCTCACGGCTCATCCACTGGTTTCCCGATTCATGAGAGGCCTCTTCAATGTCAAACCACCTCTGAAGCCTCCTCCTGTCGTCTGGGACCTCAATGTGGTTTTATCAGCCCTCATGAAACCCCTTTTTGAGCCTCTTGCCACAACTTCGCTCAAACTTCTAACATGGAAGGTGCTTTTCCTCATTGCCATCACCTCTGCCAGGAGGGTTAGTGAGATGCATGCACTGGTCGCCGATCCACCGTTCACTGTTTTTCACCATGACAAGGTGGTTCTGCGTACCCATCCTAAATTCCTTCCCAAGGTGGTCTCGGCTTTTCACCTCAACCAGTCTATTGTGTTGCCTGTCTTTTTCCCAAAACCCCATTCTCATCCTGGGGAACAGGCGTTGCACACGCTGGATTGTAAGCGTGCCCTTGCATACTATCTTGACCATACCAGGGCTCACCGCTCGTCCCCTCAGCTCTTTCTGACCTTCGATCCTAACCGTCTAGGTTGTCCTGTCTCTAAACGGACGCTTTCCAACTGGGTTGCTGCCTGTATAGCGTTCTGTTATGCTCGGGCCGGTCTCTCTCTGGAAGGTGCTGTCACGGCCCACAGGGTCAGAGCTATGGCTGCTTCTGTGGCTTTCCTCCGTTCCACGCCCATCGAGGAAATCTACAAGGCTGCCACTTGGTCCTCAGTTCACACGTTCACTACTCACTACTGTCTGGATGCCTTCTCCAGACGGGATGGACACTTCGGCCAATCTGTATTACAAAATTTATTTTCCTAATGGCCAACCATCCCTCCTCCCTCTATGTTAGCTTGGAGGTCACCCATCTGTTAAGAATATGCTGCCTGCTTGTCCTGGGATAAAGCACAGTTACTTACCGTAACAGGTGTTATCCAGGGACAGCAGGCAGATATTCTTACGTCCCACCCACCTCCCCGAGTTGGCTTCTTAGCTGGCTTATCTTAACTGGGGACCACGCACTCCTCCGTCGGGCGGGAAGGCACTCGCGCATTCGCGGTGCGGCCAACTAGAACTTTCTAGTTAAAAAGGTCCGTACCGGGGCTCCGTCGGTGACGTCACCCATCTGTTAAGAATATCTGCCTGCTGTCCCTGGATAACACCTGTTACGGTAAGTAACTGTGCTTTCCCTGCACTCGTAAGCATAGGACCTGCTAGAATCTTGCTGGATATGCGAGGATTCTTTAATCTGAGTTCAGCTGTCTTCCTTCAGCACAGCTAGGGCTGGTATTAGGGGAGGGCATTCATGAAAGCTGCCCAATGCCCCTCAGCTCCAGGGGGGCCCACAGTGAGGGCATTTCTTCCCTTTATCAAGCAATCTCCCTCCCTTTCCATCACCTTTGTGGGCACTTTTCAGGATCAGTTTTCTCTCTCTGAGGGGCCCGGATGCTGCAGCCATTCTCACAAGTCGCGCGCGGATACTCCAAAGCTTCTCCTCTGACATATGTCGCCCAGGCGGAAACAGGAAATTGCATCAGAGGAAAAGCTTTGGGGCAGCCATGAGCGACTTGTGAGAATGGCTGCTGTGTCCGGACCCCTCTGAGAGAGAGAACTTTGATTCTGAAAAGCACTTGCCAAGGTGACGGGAAGGGAGAAAGATGGCCTGATGAGGGTAAGAGTTTGAGTGGAGCTGAAGGGAAGTGGGAGAGAGAGGGGAGCATATGCTGAAAAGAATTGGAGATAGAAGGTAGAACAGTCACTGGATGGATATGGGGAAGGGAGAGAGGGGAACAGACACTGAAGGGAAGTGGGGAGGAGAGAAAAGGGAGCAGATGCTGAAAGTGGAGAGAGAGGGAACAGACAATGGAAGGAATTGGGGAGGAGCGAAAGGGTAGCTGACTCTGGATGGGATGGGAGCAAGAGGGGTACAGAGGCTGGATGGAAGTAGAGAGGAGAGAGAGGGGAGCAGACTCTGGAAGGAATTGGAGAGGGGAGGGAAAGCAGATACTGTATGGAAGGAGGGGATAAAGAAAAAAGGGCACATGCTGGATTGGGGGAAGAGGTTAGAGTTAGTGAGATACTGGAAGGGGTGAGGGCAAGTTGTAGGTAAACACAATAAAAGGAAAATTGAGGACTGGAAAGTAAGTAGATAAAAGGTAGAAAACAAATTGAGAAGGAAGAGCAGAAAAGGAAAGGGAAAAGAGAGAGATACCAAGGTAGGGGTGCGAAAGGAGGAGAGAAATGCTAAAAACCACCTGGGGGAGGGTGGGAGAGATGGAAGGGAAGAAGACAGAGATGCCAGACCATGGGGGGTGTGAAGGGAAGAAGATGGGTGCCAGACCAATGAGAGGGGGGAGGCAGACAGTTTCTTGAAGAGGCATAGAAAGATAGCAGATGCCATATGGAAGAGGCAAAGATAGGGCAGACAGTGGATGGAAGGAAGAGAATGATGTGAAGATGAGGAAAACAGAAACCGGACAACAAAGGCAGAAATAAATTTCTATTTGTTTTATTTGTTTATGGAAATAAGGTGACCCTGTTTATTGGACTAATTTTAATACATTTTTTACTAATTCACAGACCATAACTCCTTTCCTCAGGACAGGACAGGGATACTGTATAGTTTACTGACCTGAAGAAAGAGGTTTTAACCTATGAATGCCAATTGAGAAATGTATAAGTCCAATAAACTAGTGGGCACTAAATTTTCTTCCTGCCATCTCCCATGCCTCCTATTCAAATGCAAAATATAAATTGGTGGGGTCCCAAAGCACTGCCAGATGAAGATCTCTTCCTTTAGGAAGGAAGGGGGGATTTATTAAGAGATGTTTGGAGGTTGCATAGAAGAAAAACTGTACACTGGCACTGGTATGGTAATCTTTGTTATTTGTTTTGAATTTTAAAATAAAAGTAAAAAAGAAATAAAGTGGAAATAAAGAAGTAAATAAGAAAATGGGTAAGTACATGGGGTGGGGCAGGGGTCCTTGGCAATTTAATCCTGCCCTGGCTGGGGGTGTGGGAAGAGGGGAATTTGTTATATGGGGTGGAGGGAATGGTTAAGAGAGAGAGAGGGAATAAGTTGGATTTTGAATTTATAAACTAGTAAGGGAGAAAGGCAGACATACTGTATAACATGGAGAGGCAGAGGGAGAAGAGAGATGCTGTGGATAATGGGGGGAAGGCAGGGCGGATATTTATGAGATCAACAAGTGCATAGGAAGAACAGACATGCTGGACATCAAGGGATCCAGGAAAAAAGATGCAGGAAATTGAATAAGGGAATGGAGAAGAGACATAATGGAGATCATGAACGAGAGAGAGATGCATCCTTCAGAGAAAAATCTTTAATTCTGAAAAGCACCTGCGAAGGTGATGGGAAGGGAGGAAGATGGCCTGATGAGGGGAAGAGATGCCCAGACTGTGGGACCCCCTGGAGCTGTGGTGCCCAGAGCAGCTTGCCCTCCCCTAACGCCGGCCCTGGCTGTGCTGAGTGAAGACAGCTGGACTCAGAACCCTGCAAGATTAGTACTGTGACTCCACCTGCCCTGGAATTGAAGAACCGGTATACTACCCTGGAAGAGGAGGAGATGAGAGCATCCCAGGGAGAGTAAGGACCAAAGTTTGAAATCCCCCAAATTGCTGGATCCGTGACCACTATGTGGTGGTGGTTGGCAATTACCTTCTGAGGGGTACATATGCAAACCAGACATGATGTCCCAGGAGGTACGCTGTCTGCCTGGTGCCGAAATCCTAGATGTTACGGAGAGTTTGCCGAGACTCATCAAGCCTCTTCAAGACTATTATCCGATGCTGCTCATCCATGTTGGCACTAATGATTATACCAGGTACCCCTGTAAATGTATCAAAAGTAACTTTATCTCTGGGAGAGAAGATGAAGCAGTCAGGTATGCAGGTGGTATTCTTGTCCATCCTCCCTGTCGAGAGTAAAGTCCAGGACAGAGAAGCTCACGTCTCGGAGATGAATGTGTGGCTATGTGGATGGTGTCAGAGAGAGTTTTGGCTTCCTGGACAATGTGATGATTTTCTTAGGGCTACTAAGTAGGAATGGTATGCATCTATCAAAGAAGGGAAGAAATGTCTTCGGCAGCAGGCTGGCTAATCTACTGAAGAGGGCTTTAAACCAGAAGCAATGGGGCAGGTGCTCAGAGCCCTGGGTGAGTATAAGCCCTCAGGTAAGTAAACCACTGTATACCTCTACAGCAATGATCTGAAACTCGCGGCACGGGGGCCACATGCGGCCTGCCAGGTACTATTTTGAGGACCTCAGTATGTTACCATTGTTCTCGAACATTGTCTGCCTTACTGCTGTAACCTCACGCAAGCACTTTCCTGCATCTGTATGCAATTGTGAGGTAGAGTGGAGAGGACAATCGCATACAGACGCAGGAAAGCGCTTGTGTGAAGTTACAGCAGTGAGGCTGGCAACGATCCAGAATGTAAGGTGACCATTGGAGGCAGTGCAACTTGTGCATGTGTACGTAATCTCGTGAACTCTTGCAAAATTTGGCACCTCTCCTTGCGGTGACTGCTTGATGTAAGATGGTGGTTGTGTCCCAGTACTGGAGGAGGTGAGAGCTGAAGGCGGTTGCAGATGCGACCACCGGACACTTAAGGCACAAGTTTTCCAGGCACAAGTCAGATATTGATTCTTCCCTCTACAAAAAAGCCTAGAGGACTACACCAAAATCTTGTCTCTTGCAGTTGATACTTTAGAACCTAAATCACAATTTTGCATGATGTAAAACTCTTTATAGTTTATAAATCTTTCCTTAAATGCTTCTAATAATTTCAGCTATACACAGCTGAAAGCAGTTCAACATGCAGAAAGTGAAAAACTATCTAAACTTCACTTTCTGCATGTTGCAATGCTTTCAGTTGTGTATAGCTGAAATTATCAGAAGCATTTAAGGAAAGATTTATAAATAATGAGTTTTAAATCATGCAAAGTTGTCATTTCTTTAATACGACATTAACTATTTTTTTCTGTGGCCCTCCAAGTACCTACAAATCCAAAATGTGGCCCAGCAAAGGGTTTGAGTTTGAGACCGCTGCTCTACACGGATGGGAAAAGGGGGCAATGTCTGGAAAGCAGTATATACTAATGTTTGAAGTATGGAGAACAGGATTCTGGATCTAGAAGCTGTGATTGAAGAAGATGAGTTGGATATAGTGGTGATCATGGTGACCCATGACTGGAATGTAGTTATACTGGGCTAAAATCTGTTCAGGAAAGACACAGTAGGAAGAAAAGGGGGGGGGAGTAGCATTATATGTTAAAGATTTTATTAAAGCCACACAATTGCAGGATCTGCAGGGCAAGGAAGAGGCAGGGCAGGATTAATTCTTCGAGGGCCCCTAGGCACACAAGTACACTGAGCTCCCTAACCCCACCCATGCCCTGCCCCCAAGGAAGAGTCTAGTTAATCTAATCATGTATTTGGTATAACTTATGAGCAGACTGGACGGACCGTTCAGGTCTTTATCTGCCGTCATTTACTATGTTACTATATTAAACACGACGTCCCCATCTACCACCCCGTCTGCAGGAAGCGTTCCCTAGACAGGAAGATCACCTACCTGCCTGCAGCTCCCGCCGTCCCCGGATCCCATGACACAATCCCTGGGCAGAGCCTCACTTGCCTGCAGCTCGCCTTGATCTCCAGGCTGTAACCAGCTAAAGACACCACCGCAGGATTCACTTTAAAATCTCGTCCTCCCCAGAGCAGCCCGCAGAACTGCGCCCTGTGCCACTTCCAGCCACTGCCTCCTTCTTCTCCTGCTCTGCACGGCAGCCACTGCCCCCTTCTTGCTGCTGCCAATCAATGGTATTACTATTTATTATTTTTAATTAGTAGCACAGAGAGAGAGAGACAGGAGATGCCGATGTCACAAGTGTGTCATTTTTTTTCCAAGGGAAAAAGCAAAACCTCAGCACAGTGGCCTACCCAGCATATGGGACACCTGGGGCCCATAATTTTTAGAAACAATCCACACATCGCACAAGAGTGAACCTAGAAAAACTACAGTGAGCAGTACAACATCAATACCCCCATTGTAAAACTAAACAAGCTAGACTAGTACAGATCAATCCTTCACAGTCAATCATTTTTTTTATTATTTATCAATTTTCAAATAAACAATCAAGTATATACTTGTACAGAAAGGAGAGGCATTAAAGAAAAATACACATTCCAAGTAAATATTAATTATAATCAAGGCAAAAATAATCATAATCTCCTCCTCAAGTCCTCAATTCATAAATCCAAGATGTAAAGCAGTGAGCCAATAAGAAAATCATAGTAATATAAAGAAAAAGGAAAAACGGATACTGATAGCTGAGGAAGTGACCAAATTAAACAATGAGCACACATATTTTTGCTTTTGATATAATATCACACATTTGCATGGGTGTCTTAAAAAGAAGGAGGCTCCAAGAGCAATAACTCCCGGCTTCAAAATCAAAAATTCACGGCGACGCTTCTGGGTGTCTCGTGCCAGATCCGGAAATATTTGTATTTTAAATCCCAAAAATTCTTTTGACTTGTTTTTAAAGTAAAGTCTCAGCAACCAGTTTTTATCTGGTGCCAAGGCA
Source organism: Geotrypetes seraphini (assembly GCF_902459505.1). Lineage (NCBI taxonomy): Eukaryota > Metazoa > Chordata > Amphibia > Gymnophiona > Dermophiidae > Geotrypetes > Geotrypetes seraphini. Next base: position 252,215,283 of record NC_047086.1, read on the forward strand.
ACAGTAAGAAGTAAAGTTGCAGATGTCGCAATTTCCTTATCAGACTGTTCCAACATCAATGAAACATTTAAGTTCTGTTGGACCTCTGATGATTGTTGTGGTTCTTGATGTTGTCCTTCAACCCTAGCAAAATGCTGGCCTACATGGTATATATGTAGGCGCAGCCGCTATACCTAATCGCAGCAAGGATCTCCCTGCCGTGATTAGTATAGCAGCCGCGGCTATGGTCGCAAGTCTCCACTCCCCCCAGTGATCACAGCAGGAGAGTGCGCAATCCCTTCTGCCGACAGAACCTGACCCCCTGAAGATAGTGGCAGGAGGGTACCCAATCTCTCCTGCAGGACCCCCCAACGACCCTCCCAACGATCACGGCAGGAGGGTACCGAACCCCTCCTACCAGCCTCCCCCAACGAACCCCCCACCCCAGAACCCCCCTTGGGCTTACCTGCAAGTTGGACCGAAAGGCTCCTCGCACGTCCGGCTAGCAGGCCCGCCTAAATCCAAATGAGGCAGGCCCACCCACAGATCCTAGGGCCTGATTGGTCCAGGCGCCTAAGGCCCCTCCCACTTCGAGCAGAAGTTAGGGACAAGAGAAAAACTACTTTCCACACAAGGTATTTTAAATGAACCATAGACATTGGTTCAAAAGGAGGCTTCATCAATTTAGCAAGAACCACATTAAGGTCCCAAACCACTGAAGGTGGCTTAAGAGGTGGTTTGACATTGAAAAGATCTTTCATAAATCTGGAAATTAATGGATGAGCAGAGAGAGATTTTCCATTCACTGGTTGATGAAAAGCATTGATAGCACTGAGATGGACTTGAATGGCAGTAGATTTGAAGTCAAAGTCAGAAGTGAAGCAGATAATCCAGTATTGAGGAGACAAAGATGGATTTTGGATTCTGCTGATTCTGGGTTCACCAAGAAGAAAAACTTGACAGTTTTCTGGAAGCTTCCGAGAAGTGGTGAACAGGCTGAGAAAAATGGAGATCAGCTGAGCTCAGCCCGATGGGTACCAAGCTGTCAGGTGTAAAGACTGAAGATTGTGATGCATAAGAGATCCTTGACACTATGTTAGAAGAGAAGGAAAAATTGGAAGAGTTATTGGCTCCATGGAACTGAGTTGAAGGAGGAAGGAGAGCCAAGGCTGTCTGGGCCATCGAGGAGCTATAAGAATCATGGTAGCTGATTCCTGTTTGAGTTTGACAAGTTTGTTGAAGACCAGAGGAATGGGAGGAAATGCATATAAAAACTGATGTGTCCAATCCAGTAGGAAAGTGTCCACGTCCAGGTGATGAGTCGAATACTGTCTGGAGAAGAAGTGGGGCAACTTGTGATTTTGGGAGATGCAAACAGATCGATGTGAGGCATTCCCCATTAAGAAAAAATCTGATGAACAGGAGAGTTGATTGTCCATTCATGAGGTTGAAGAACTCTGCTGAGTTTGTCTGCTAATGAATTTTGCTTTCCTTGAATATAGATTGCTTTGAGAAAAATGTTCCAAGCAATCGCCCAGTACCAAATCTTCTGGGCTTCCTGACAAAGAAGAAGAGAGCCTGTTCCTCCTTGTTTGTTTAAATATTACATGGCCACTTGATTGTTCATGCGGACTAGAAGGACATGACCTGAGACTAAATGCTGAAAAGTCTTGAGAGCATTGAAAATCACTCCGAGTTCCAGTAGATTGATATGATGGTGATGGTCCTAGGAAGACTAGTGACCTTAAATGTGAAACCCTTCCATATGAACCCCCCAAGCATAAGTGGATAAGTCCATGGTGAGAACCATCAGATGTGGAGGTGAGTGGAATAGCAGTCCTCTAGAAAGATTGGAAGAGCTCATCTACCACTGTAGCAATCGTCAAAGAGATAACGTGACTGTAATGTGCTGCAAAAGAGGATCGAGGGCTTGAGACCACAGAGATGCCCGAGACCATTGAGGCGTCCGGAGGTGAAGCCTTGCAAATGGAGTTACATAGACTGTGGAGGCCATGTGTCTCAGGATGACCATCATTTGCCTGGCTGAGATGGAGGGAGTTAAGAAATTTGCTGGCAGAGCTGAATCAGAACATCTTGTTGCTGCTGGGGAAGAAACGCCCTGAGCTGAACAGTGTCCAATTGTGCCCCTATGAACTGGAGCGTTTGAGAGGGCAAAGTTGTGACTTGGGAAAATTGATCTCGAAGCCCAAATGTTGATGGACGAGTATCGTCCGATGGGTCGCTAAAAGGATGCCCTGAGAAGAAATGTCCTTGATGAATCAATCGTCCAAGTAGGGAAAAACTTGAAGATCCTTAGAGTACACAAAACTGCTGCAACTACCACCAAGCACTTCATGAACACCCTGGGAGAGGATGCCAGGTCAAAAGGTAAAACCTTATATTGATAATGATAGTGTGCCACCTGAAACCTGAGAAACTTCCTGTAAGCTGGATGAATAGAATGTGAGTGTAGGCCTCTATGAGGTCCAGAGAGCATAGCAAATTGTTGCGATCCAAAAGAGGATACAAAGTCGCTAGGGACATCCGAAACTTTTCCTTAACTAGAAATTTGTTGAGATCCAAGATAAGAAAATAGTGGGAGTAAAATCCTCGGTTCTTCTGTGCTGAGGGTATATTCTCGATGGCATTGAGATGGAGAAAGAATCTGTTTCCTGAAGAAGAAGAGATGTCTGATAAGGGTTTGAAAAAGACTCTCTTGGAGGATTATCTGGAGGAACATTGAGTGTGAGAGTACCTCTCACTGAATGACGAGAGTACCTCTCCTGAATGACGCTTAGAACCCAGAAGTCTATGGTCATCAACTCCCATCGCTGAAAATAGAGTTGAAAACGACCTCTGATTGGCTGTGGGAGGGAATGAAACAAAGGAACAGTGGCTATGCTCTCTAGAAGCCCATCAAAAAGACTAAGTGAACTTCAGAGGAGCTGCTGGTTGAGATTATGGGGTACATTGTGCTGTTTCTTCTGCTGCGTTTTTAACAGGAGCAGAAGGTTTAGTTGAAAAATGCCTCTGATAAGAACAGGAAGGTTTAAAAGACTTTATAGTAGCTGGTCTTGTTTTGGATTTGACCAAAGCATTCCAATGTTTCTCATGGTCAGTGAGATTTTGGGTGGTATTTTCAATAGAGTCCCCAAAATGTTCTTCCCCCAAATATGGGATATAAGCCAATCTATCCTGGAGATTAGTATTAGAGAATGACACGAGAAAAAATCTGTCCCCGTCACTGGACCACCGTCCCCTTTACCACCCCGTCCCCGCCATCCCCTTCACCGGAAGTTGCGTTAGAGGAGAAGCTTCCGCCCACACACACGTGACTGCAGGCATAGGCCAGGCTTTGCCGGCTTCAGTAAGTTTCTTTTCTAAAGCGCCGTGAAGGTAAGGGGGAGGGGGGGAGGGAGATAGATTTGGCCATTGTTAGGTAGGGAGCCGCATGCGATCATTGACCGCGTGCCTTCCCTCCCTTAACTGCGGGGCAAGGCCATTCACCGCTCCATGTGGCGGTGGATGGCTTTATCCCTGTGCCAACAGTGAGAACTACCCCCACACACACACCGTTTCGGTGAGTTGCCGCGGGTAATTGTTATGTCATTCTCTAATTAGTATCCATATCTGCCACTTGAAACCAGGCTAAGCATCTCATGGCTACAGACATGGCAGAGGCCCTGGAAATTCAAAAGTAACGTAAGCAGATAGGACCATATACTTCATAGTTGAGTGAGAGTGTGAATAATGGACTGAAACTCCAGATGTTTAGTAAGAAGATATTTCTTAAAAGAAGGAAATTTCTTTAGAAGATGTTTCATGTAACAGGAAAAATAGAAATTGTAATTAATGACCATGTTTGCTAACAGGGAATTCTGGTTTAAACTCTGGATGGATTAGACTTCTTTAAAATAGATTCCACCACTAATGATTGGTGCTGAAGCTGTTGATTGTCAAAACCTGGAATACAGACTATTTTGTAAAGAAAGTCCAACTTTCTGGGAGCCGCAGGTATAGTGAGAAGGATCTCCCAGTTCTTATGAAGAGTCTGTTTTAAGGATTCCATGGAATGGGAGTTTTAAGAGCTCTTTAGGAGGCTGATCATAATGTAGCATCTCTAAAAATTCAGCACTATATGCAGAATCAGCCTCAAGTTTGACAGAGAGATGTTTACCCAATTGTCTAATAAATTTGGTGGCAGAAAGTCTCTCAGTGGGAGATTTCACTCTAGGAGGAGACAGGCATTGATATTTTTCCTCAGACGTGTCACAAACCTCAGTAGAGGAAATGGAGAAGTCAGCATCTGAATCAAACTGAAGATGCGGATTTCTCCATACGGTTGTGAAGATGAATTGTTTGCACCGATACCCATCAGATGATGAAGTCGAAGCAGAAGTTGGGGACTGTGAATGTTTAGAAGCATGGTCAGGAGGATGCTTCTTTTTGGACGAAGTCAGTGTGGAAGACTTGGTATGTTTAGAAGCATAATGAGAAGAGTGATGTTTCTTATATTGGATCAGTGTTAGAGACTTGTGACATTGGGAAGCATCTGCAAGAGAATGGGGTTTCCTCTTGGAAGAACATTTGCTGGAATGAGACGGCAATGATCGACGATGCCTTGATGAACTTGAATGACAAGAAGATGCTGAGCAGTATTGATGAGATGATCGGTGTTAAGAGGTGCTTCGATGAGGTACCGAAGAGCCAGACCTCAGTGTCATGCTCAGGCTAAGCCGGTACCAGAGCAGTCGGTGCAGAGGTCATAAGGTGAAACATGTCACCAAATTCTAAGTTGAAAAAACGCATCCAGCTTTTCCCAAAAAGACAGCACCAGTACTGTCAGCTTTTCTGCTGGTACCAAAGGTGTCTCGACTCGCCTCAGAGAAGGTAACTCCGATGGAAAAGAAGCGAGTCTTAAGAGAGGGCATGATTGGACTCGATACCATAATTGCCTGCGTCACGGACCGGGAAGCTGGTGGCTTCTTAACAGGCTTACCAGAGGGAGCGATGTCCTCTGACACAAGTGTTGGTTTTGATAGCTGGGAAGTTTTATCAACGTTCATGCTGGTGCCAAATAACTTTTCCTGCTTTAATTTGTGGTTTTTGATGGTATGATTCTGAAGCAATGAACAACATGCACAGGACTCAACATGATGTTTCAGGCCCAGGCACTACAGACACCAACAATGTGGGTCGGTGAGAGATATGGGCTATTGACACCTGCTACACTTCTTATAACCCATCAATGGATGGGACATCGATGGGAAGAGCACCTCAGCCAAATCAAACTCAATGACGGAGATGGACATGCGACACTCTGATTTCTAGACCAGCCCACAGTTTCTTCCTTGATCCTCTTCCTCCTTCCATTGTTATGACTCCCTTACTCCCCCTCCTACTGGTATTAATGATCCCCAATTTCTCCCCAAGTCACTGAATCCCTTAACACCTCACCACTCACTCTTTAAACCCATTGTCTCTCACTTCCTCTTATCCTCTTCTCGACTCTAAAGATCCAACACTTTCTCCCTCTCATTCGATCATCCAGTCTCTTCCTGCTTGAACTTCACCCACGTCAAAGCAGCAGGTGCCCCCTCACTTATCCTACCCTCACTCATACCACTTTCACCTCCTCTAGCTCTCTGCCTGCAAGAATAAAAAAATAACCCCTGCTTTATTATTTTTTTTTAAAGAAAGAAAATAGGGAGAAAAGAAAATACACGTGAGCGGGAAGGCAACAAGGCAAAATTGAATGACATTCAAAAAATACAACTTAGCTCCGTGGAAAACTAAAAACTGAGGAGTTGCAAGCCTAGGTCGAGCAGGAAGGCACGCAAGTGTAGTGCGGTCAGTCGTGAACTTCTTAAAATCTTAATGTGGCAATACACTTTTTAAGCTGTCTGTACCAGGGCTCCAAGTATTATGTCACCAACATGTGAGAATATGCTACCTGCTTGACTGGGATAATGGATGTTTTCTGTCTTATAGGTGGTTGAGGGTGCTGAAATCAGATAGATGCAGCCCTTCCTGGGGTCAGAATTGCAGGATCCTTGTACATGCTGACTCATCCTGGCATATCCTGTGATTCTGATGGGGAAAGAGTGCATTAAATGAATGTTTTCTGTCTTATAGGTGGTTGAGGGTGCTGAAATCAGATATATGCAGCCCTTCCTGGGGTAAGAATTGCAGGATCCTGGTACATTATGGCATATCCTGTGCTTCGGATGTGGAAATAGTATAAGGAATGGATGTTTTCTGCCTTATAGGTGGTTGAGGATGGTGAAATCAGATAGATGCAGCCCTTCCTGGGGTCAGAATTGCAGGATCCTGGTACATTCTATACTTCTGATGCGGAAAGAGTGCATGGAATGGATGTTTTCTGTCTTATAGGTGGTTGAGGATGCTGAAATTAGATAGATGCAGCCCTTCCTGGTTTCAGAATTGAAGGATCCTGGTACATCCTGAAACATCCTGTACTTCTGATGGGAAAAGAGTGCATGGAATGGATGTTTTCTGCCTTATAGGTGGTTGAGGATGCTGAAATCAGATAGATGCAGCCTTTCCTGGGGTCAGAATTGCAGGATCATGACACATCCTGGCATATCCTGCGCTTCTGATTGGGAAAGAGTGCATGCAATGGATGTTTTATGTCTTATAGGTGGTTGAGGGTGCTGAAATCAGATAGATGCAGCCCTTCCTGGGGTCAGAATTGTAGGATCCTGGTACATCCTGACATATCCTGTGTTTCTGATGGGGAAACGGTGTTTGGAATGGATGTTTTCTGTCTTATAGGTGGTTGAGGGTGCTGATATCAGATAGATGCAGTCCTTCCTGGGGTAAGAATTGCAGGATCCTGGTACATCCTGACATATCCTGTGTTTCTGATGGGGAAACGGTGTTTGGAATGGATGTTTTCTGTCTTATAGGTGATTGAGGGTGCTGAAATCAGATAGATGCAGCCCTTCCTGGGGTCAGAATTGCAGGATCCTGACAGATCCTGCAGATCCTGTGATTCTGATGGGGAAAGAGTGTATGGAATGGATGTTTTCTGCCTTATAGGTGGTTGAGGGTGCTGAAATCAGATAGATGCAGCCTTTCCTGTGGTCAGAATTGCAGGATCCTGATACATCCTGACACATCCTATGCATCTGATGGGCAAAGAGTGCATGAATGGATGTTTTCTGCCTTATAGGTGGTTGATGATGCTGAAATCAGATTGATGCAGCCCTTCCTGGGGTTAGAATTGCATGATCCTGGTACATCCTGGCACATCCTGTGATTCTGATGGGGAAAGAGTGCATGAATGGATGTTTTCTGCCTTATAGGTGGTTGAGGATGCTGAAATCAGATAGATGCAACCCTTCCTGGGGGTCAGAAATGCAGGATCCTTGTACATGCTGACTCATCCTGGCATATCCTGTGATTCTGATGGGGAAAGAGTGTATGGAATGGATGTTTTCTGCCTTATAGGTGGTTGAGGGTGCTGAAATCAGATAGATGCAGCGTTTCCTGTGGTCAGAATTACAGGATCCAAGTACATCCTGACACATCCTGACATATCCTGTGCTTCTGATGGGGAAAGAGTGCATGGAATGGATGTTTTCTGTCTTATAGGTGGTTGAGGGTGCTGAAATCAGATAGATGCAGCTCTTTCTGTGTCAGCATTGCAGGATCCTGGTACATCCTGGCATATCCTGTGCTTCGGATGTGGAAAGAGTGTAAGGAATGGATGTTTTCTGCCTTATAGGTGGTTGAGGATGCTGAAATCAGATAGATGCAGCCCTTCCTGGGGTAAGTATTGCAGGATCCTGGTACATTCTGGCATATCCTGGCATATCTTGTGCTTCAGATGTGGAAAGAGTGTATGGAATGGATGTTTTCTGCCTTATAGGTGGTTGAGGATGCTGAAATCAGATAGATGCAGCCCTTCCTGGGGTAAGTATTGCAGGTTCCTGGTACATTCTGGCATATCCTGTGCTTCGGATGTGGAAATAGTATAAGGAATGGATGTTTCCTGTTTTATAGGTGGTTGAGGATGCTGATATCAGATAAATGCAGCTCTTCCTGGGGTCAGAATTGCACAATCCTGGTACATTCTGACACATCCTGTGCTTCTGATGGGGAAAGAGTGTATGGAATAGATGGTTTTCTGCCTTATAGGTGGTTACGGATGCTGAAATCAGATAGATGCAGCCCTTCCTGGGGTAAGAATTGCAGGATCCTGGTACATCCTGGCACATCCTGTGCATCTGATGGGCAAAGAGTGCATGAATGGATGTTTTCTGCCTTATAGGTGGTTGAGGGTGCTGAAATCAGATAGATGCAGCCTTTCCTGGGGTCAGAATTGCAGGATCCTGGTACATCCTGGCATATCTTGTGCTTAAGATGTGGAAAGAGTGTATGGAATGGATGTTTTCTGTCTTATAGGTGGTTGAGGGTGCCGAAATCAGATAGATGCAGCCCTCTCTGGGTCAGCATTGCAGGATCCTAGTACATCCTGGCATATCCTGTGCTTCGGATGTGGAAAGAGTGTAAGGAATGGATGTTTTCTGCCTTATAGGTGGTTGAGGATGCTGAAATCAGATAGATGCAGCCCTTCCTGGGGTATGAATTGCAGGATCCTGGTACATCCTGGCATATCCTGTGATTCTGATGGGGAAAGAGTGCATGGAATGAATGTTTCTGTCTTATAGGTGGTTGAGGGTGCTGAAATCAGATAGATGCAGCCTTTCCTGTGGTCAGAATTACAGGATCCAAGTACATCCTGACACATCCTGGCATATCCTGTGCTTCTGATGGGGAAAGAGTGCATGGAATGGATGTTTTCTGTATTATAGGTGGTTGAGGATGCTGAAATCAGATAGATGCAGCCTTTCCTGGGGTCAGAATTGCAGGATCCAGACAGATCCTGCAGATCCTGTGATTCTGATGGGCAAAGAGTGCATTGAATGGATGTTTTCTGTCTTATAGGTGGTTGAGGATGCTGAAATCAGATAGATGCAGCTCTTTCTGGGTCAGCATTGCAGGATCCTGGTACATCCTGGCATATCCTGTGCTTCGGATGTGGAAAGAGTGTAAGGAATGGATGTTTTCTGCCTTATAGGTGGTTGAGGATGCTGAAATCAGATAGATGCACTCTTCCTGTGGTATGAATTGCAGGATTCTGGTACATCCTGACATATCCTGTGCTTCTGATGGGGAAACGGTGTTTGGAATGGATGTTTTCTGTCTTATAAGTGGTTGAGAATGCTGAAATCAGATAGATGCAGCCTTTCCTAGGGTAAGAATTGCAGGATTCTGGTACATCCTGACACATCCTGTGCATCTGATGGGCAAAGAGTGTATGAATGGATGTTTTCTGCCTTATAGGTGGTTGAGGATGCTGAAATCAGATAGATGCAGCCCTTCCTGGGGTCAGAATTGCAGGGTCTTGGTACATTCTGTGCTTCTGATGCGGAAAGAGTGTATGGAATGGATGTTTTCTGTATTATAGGTGGTTGAGGATGCTGAAATCAGATAGATGCAACCCTTCCTGGGGGTCAGAATTGCATGATCCTGGTACATTCTGGCATATCCTGTGCTTCTGATGGTGAAAGAGTGCATGGAATGGATGTTTTCTACCTTATAGGTGGTTGAGGATGCTCAAATCAGATAGATGCAACCCTTCCTGGGGTCAGAATTGAAGGATTCTGGTACATCCTGGCATATCTTGTGCTTCAGATGTGGAAAGAGTGTATGGAATGGATGTTTTCTGCCTTATAGGTGGTTGAGGATGCTGAAATCAGATAGATGCAACCCTTCCTGGGGTCAGAATTGCAGGATCCTGGTACATCCTGGCATATCTTATGCTTCAGATGTGGAAAGAGTGTATGGAATGGATGTTTTCTGTCTTATAGGTGGTTGAGGGTGCTGAAATCAGATAGATGCAGCCCTTCCTGGGGTCAGAATTGCAGGATCATGACAGATCCTGCAAATCCTGCACATCCTGGCATATCCTGTGATTCTGATGGGGAAAGAGTGCATGGAATGGATGTTTTCTGTCTTATAGGTGGTTGAGGGTGCTGAAATCAGATAGATGCAGCCCTTCCTGGGGTCAGAATTGCAGGATCCTGGTACATCCTGACACATCCTGGCATATCCTGTGCTTTGGATGTGGAAAGAGTGTAAGGAATGAATGTTTTCTGCCTTATAGGTGGTTGAGGATGCTGAAATCAGATTGATGCAGCCCTTCCTGGGGTAAGAATTGCAGGATCCTCTTACATCCTGACACATCCTGTGCATCTGATGGGCAAAGAGTGCATGGAATGGATGTTTTCTGCCTTATAGGTGGTTGAGGATGCTGAAATCAGATAGATGCAGCCCTTCCTGGGGTAAGAATTGCAGGATCCTGGTACATCCTGGCACATCCTGTGCATCTGATGGGCAAAGAGTGTATGAATGGATGTTTTCTGCCTTATAGGTGGTTGAGGATGCTGAAATCAGATTGATGCAGCCCTTCCTGGGGTCAGAATTGCATGATCCTGGTACATCCTGGCACATCCTGTGATTCTGATGGGTAAAGAGTGCATGGAATGGATGTTTTCTGCCTTATAGGTGGTTGAGGATGCTGAAATCAGATAGATGCAGCCCTTCCTGGGGTATGAATTGCAGGATCCTGGTACATCCTGGCACATCCTGTGCTTCTGATGGGCAAAGAGTGCATGGAATGGATGTTTTCTGTCTTATAGGTGGTTGTGAATGCTGAAATCAGATAGATGCAGCTTTTTCTGGGGTAAGAATTGCAGGATTCTGGTACATCCTGGCATATCCTGTGTTTCTGATGGGGAAAGAGTGTATGGAATGGATGTTTCTGTCTTATAGCTGGTTGAGGGTGCTGAAATCAGATAGATGCAGCCCTTCCTGGGGTCAGAATTGCAGGATCCTGGTACATCCTGGCATATCCTGTGATTCTGATGGGGAAAGAGTGCATGGAATGGATGTTTTATGTCTTATAGGTGGTTGAGGGTGCTGAAATCAGATAGATGCAGCCCTTTCTGGGTCAGAATTGCAGGATCCTGGTACATCCTGACACATCCTGTGCATCTGATGGGCAAAGAGTGCATGGAATGGATGTTTTCTGTCTTATAGGTGGTTGAGGGATGCTGAAATCAGATAGATGCAGCCCTTCCTGGGGTCAGAATTGTAGGATTCTGGTACATCCTGGCATATCCTGTGCTTCAGATGTGGAAAGAGTGTATGGAATGGATGTTTTCTGTCTTATAGGTGGTTGAGGGTGCTGAAATCAGATAGATGCAGCCCTTCCTGGGGTCAGAATTGCAGGATCCTGACAGATCTTGCAATCCTGCACATCCTGGCATATCCTGTGCTTCTGATGGGGAAAGAGTGCATGGAATGGATGTTTTATGTCTTATAGGTGGTTGAGGGTGCTGAAATCAGATAGATGCAGCCCTTCCTGGGGTCAGAATTGCAGGATCCTGGTACATCCTGGTACATCCTGGCATATCCTGTGCTTCGGATGTGGAAAGAGTGTAAGGAATGGATGTTTTCTGCCTTATAGGTGGTTGAGGATGCTGAAATCAGATAGATGCAGCCCTTCCTGTGGTATGAATTGCAGGATCCTGGTACATCCTGGCATATCCTGTGATTCTGATGGGGAAAGAGTGCATGGAATGGATGTTTTCTGTCTTATAGGTGGTTGAGGGTGCTGAAATCAGATAGATGCAGCCCTTTCTGGGTCAGAATTGCAGGATCCTGGTACATCCTGGCATATCCTGTGCTTCTGATGGGGAAAGAGTGCATGGAATGGATGTTTTCTGCCTTATAGGTGGTTGAGGATGCTGAAATCAGATAGATGCAGCCCTTCCTGGGGTCAGAATTACAGGATCCAGGTACATCCTGACACATCTTGGCATATCCTGTGCTTCTGATGGGGAAAGAGTGTATGGAATGGATGTTTTCTGCCTTATAGGTGGTTGAGGATGCTGAAATGAGATAGATGCAGCCCTTCCTGGGGTAAGAATTACAGGATCCAGGTACATCCTGACACATCCTGGCATATCCTGTGCTTCTGATGGGGAAAGAGTGCATGGAATGGATGTTTTCTGTCTTATAGGTGGTTGAGGGTGCTGAAATCAGATAGATGCAGCCCTTTCTGGGTCAGCATTGCAGGATCCTGGTACATCCTGGCATATCCTGTGCTTCGGATGTGGAAAGAGTGTATGGAATGGATGTTTTTCTGCCTTATAGGTGGTTGAGGATGCTGAAATCAGATAGATGCAACCCTTCCTGGGGGTCAGAATTGCAGGATCCTTGTACATGCTGACACATCCTGGCATATCCTGTGCTTCTGTTGGGGAAAGAGTGCATGGAATGGATGTTTTCTACCTTATAGGTGGTTGAGGATGCTGAAATCAGATAGATGCAACCCTTCCTGGGGTCAGAATTGAAGGATTCTGGTACATCCTGGCATATCTTGTGTTTCAGATGTGGAAAGAGTGTATGGAATGGATGTTTTCTGCCTTATAGGTGGTTGAGGATGCTGAAATCGGATAGATGCAGCCCTTCCTGGGGTCAGAATTGCAGGATCCTGGTACATCCTGGCATATCCTGTGCTTCTGATTGGGAAAGAGTGCATGGAATGGATGTTTTATGTCTTATAGGTGGTTGAGGGTGCTGAAATCAGATAGATGCAGCCCTTTCTGGGTCAGCATTGCAGGATCCTGGTACATCCTGACACATCCTGGCATATCCTGTGCTTCGGATGTGGAAAGAGTGTAAGGAATGGATGTTTTCTGCCTTATAGGTGGTTGAGGATGCTGAAATCAGATAGATGCAGCCCTTCCTGGGGTATGAATTGCAGGATCCTGGTACATCCTGGCATATCCTGTGATTCTGATGGGGAAAGAGTGCATGGAATGAATGTTTCTGTCTTATAGGTGGTTGAGGGTGCTGAAATCGGATAGATGCAGCCCTTCCTGGGGTCAGAATTGCAGGATCCTGACAGATCCTGCAGATCCTGTGATTCTGATGGGCAAAGAGTGCATGGAATGGATGTTTTATGTCTTATAGGTGGTTGAGGGTGCTGAAATCAGATAGATGCAGCCTTTCCTGTGGTCAGAATTACAGGATCCAAGTACATCCTGACACATCCTGGCATATCCTGTGCTTCTGATGGGCAAAGAGTGCATGGAATGGATGTTTTCTGCCTTATAGGTGGTTGAGGATGCTGAAATCAGATAGATGCAGCCTTTCCTGGGGTCAGAATTGCAGGATCCTGACAGATCCTGCAGATCCTGTGATTCTGATGGGCAAAGAGTGCATGGAATGGATGTTTTATGTCTTATAGGTGGTTGAGGGTGCTGAAATCAGATAGATGCAGCCCTTTCTGGGTCAGCATTGCAGGATCCTGGTACATCCTGGCATATCCTGTGCTTCGGATGTGGAAAGAGTGTAAGGAATGGATGTTTTCTGCCTTATAGGTGGTTGAGGATGCTGAAATCAGATAGATGCAGCCCTTCCTGGGGTCAGAATTGTAGGATCCTGGTACATCCTTACATATCCTGTGCTTCTGATGGGGAAAGAGTGTATGGAATAGATGGTTTTCTGCCTTATAGGTGGTTACGGATGCTGAAATCAGATAGATGTAGCCTTTCCTAGGGTCAAAATTGCAGGATCCTGTTACATCCTGACACATCCTGTGCATCTGATGGGCAAAGAGTGCATGAATGGATGTTTTCTGCCTTATAGATGGTTGAGGATGCTGAAATCAGATTGATGCAGCCCTTCCTGGGGTAAGAATTGCAGGATCCTGGCACATCCTGTGCATCTGATGGGCAAAGAGTGCATGAATGGATGTTTTCTGCCTTATAGGTGGTTGAGGATGCTGAAATCAGATTGATGCAGCCCTTCCTGGGGTCAGAATTGCAGGATCCTGGTACATCCTGACACATCCTGGCATATCCTGTGATTCTGATGGGGAAAGAGTGCATGGAATGGATGTTTTCTGTCTTATAGGTGGTTGAGGGTGCTGAAATCAGATAGATGCAGCCCTTCCTGGGGTCAGAATTGCAGGATCCTGGTACATCCTGACACATCCTGGCATATCCTGCGCTTCTGATTGGGAAAGAGTGCATGCAATGGATGTTTTATGTCTTATAGGTGGTTGAGGGTGCTGAAATCAGATAGATGCAACCCTTCCTGGGGTCAAAATTGAAGGATTCTGGTACATCCTGAAACATCCTGTGCTTCTGATTGGGAAAGAGTGTATGCAATGGATGTTTTATGTCTTATAGGTGGTTGAGGGTGCTGAAATCAGATAGATGCAGCCCTTCCTGGGGTAAGAATTGTAGGATTCTGGTACATCCTGGCATATCCTGTGCTTCAGATGTGGAAAGAGTGTAAGGAATGGATGTTTTCTTTCTTATAGGTGGTTGAGGGTGCTGAAATCAGATAGATGCAGCCTTTTCTGGGGTCAGAATTGCAAGATCCTGACAGATCCTGCAGATCCTGTGATTCTGATGGGCAAAGAGTGCATGGAATGGATGTTTTCTGCCTTATAGGTGGTTGAGGGTGCTGAAATCAGATAGATGCAGCCCTTTCTGGGTCAGCATTGCAGGATCCTGGTACATCCTGACACTTCCTGGCATATCCTGTGCTTCTGATGGGGAAAGAGTGTATGGAATGGATGTTTTCTGCCTTATAAGTGGTTGAGGATGCTGAAATCAGATAGATGCAGCCCTTCCTGTGGTATGAATTGCAGGATCCTGGTACATCCTGGCATATCCTGTGATTCTGATTGGGAAAGAGTGCATGG
>NC_047086.1:252230576-252311625 GCF_902459505.1 Geotrypetes seraphini
GACACCGAAAAACATTTCTTCATCGGAGTCGTCTCCGGGCTCTCCTCCTCCAAAGCATCGGTCGAAGCATTCGAGACATGTTGCCTCCAAGCTTCGGAGGGAGTCTTCGCCGTTGGATACCGAGGCTTCTTTGTCTCGTTCTTCGAAGACGAAGCAGGGATCTCGACATCGAGCCTCCACTCGAAGCCCTTCTCGATCCAGAACCCCATCGAAGCCAGTCCGTCGAGACAGTTCTCCACACACCTCGACTCATTCGGTACCACGTACACCGGGTACTTCTCCATCCAGGAGTCTGAAGAGGAAACATTCTCTTACTCCACTTCACAGTACAGCTTCTTCTCCTACTATGCGTATGGAATCGGACATTTCCACATACTCTAGAGAAAATTCTCCATCCTACTCAGTACAACATAAATCTCGCAGTGGCTCTCCTGAAGAATCATCTGACCCAAAATCAGTTTCTTTTGCCAAATTTATTTTTGATATGGGCCAAGCTCTTAAGCTAGACCTTCATTCAGACTCTAAATATACTCCTGAGTATCTGGCGGATATGGAGCTTCCCCATCCTCCTAAAGAGTCACTCAGATTGCCTATGACTCCTGTCCTCCAGCAGACCGTCACTCGCAATATGGAGACTCCTTATTCTATCACTGCCATCCCATCTAAATTGGAATCTCGTTACAGAACGGTTCCATCTAAAGGATATGAAAAGTCTCAACTTTCTCATCAATCTCTAGTGGTAGAGTCATCATTAAAGAAAGCACATCCATCCAAAATTTATGCTTCAGTTCCTCCTGGTAGGGAAGGCCGTACCATGGATAAATTTGGTCGACGTTTATACCAGAATTCTATGATGGCAAATAGAGTTCTAAATTATAATTACATTTTTACGTCCTATTTCAATCATTTTTTAAAGATTTTGTCTTCCTTTTACCCGGATATCTCTACCAATCGTCTATCAGAATTTAAAAATATCCTTAAGACTCTTTCTCAGTTGAGACTATTCATGCTACAAGCTTCCTATGATGCCTTTGAACTCTCGTCTAGAGTCTCGGCATTTGCAGTAGCCATGCGTAGATTAGCATGTTTACGGATAGTGGACATGGAT
Organism: Geotrypetes seraphini; assembly: GCF_902459505.1. Classification (NCBI taxonomy): domain Eukaryota; kingdom Metazoa; phylum Chordata; class Amphibia; order Gymnophiona; family Dermophiidae; genus Geotrypetes; species Geotrypetes seraphini. Next base: position 252,231,685 of record NC_047086.1, read on the forward strand.
CCTAACCTCCAGGATAGATTGGCTAATCTTCCTTGTCAAGGAAATGAATTATTTGATGACTCTATTGAGGCAGCTACAAAGCGTCTTTCAGAACATGAGCGCTCTTTTGCTTCCCTCATCCGTCCAAAACCTAAACCTGTACCAACTAGAGGTTTTAAACAAACTCCACGTCGCTATCCACAGAAAACAACTCCTGCTTTTTCTAGACCTCCTGCTCGTCGGCCTCCTCCACAACAACGACAACAGAAGTCACAGACCCCTGCTAACACTAAGCCTGCTCAGTCTTTTTGACAATCTCAACTTGAGCATTCAAATTTCTCTGTTTCCAAATTCTCCCCTCCCCATAGGGGGTCGCCTGTCCAACTTTTATCATCAATGGGAGCTCATAACATCAGATCTCTGGGTACTTACCATTATCAGAGAGGGATACTCTCTTCGACTCCTTCAGGTGCCTCCAGATCGCCATCCAAGAGAGTGTCTTTCAAATCAGTCGCATCTTCCTCTTCTTCTTCAAGAAGCTCGGGCTCTTCTTCTCCTGCGAGCAGTGGAGGAAGTTCCTCTCTCCCAAAGGAACTCGGGATTCTACTCCCGTTATTTTCTAGTTCCCAAAAAGACGGGGGATTTGCGACCGATTTTGGATCTCAGAGCTCTCAACAAATTTCTAGTCAAAGAGAAATTTCGAATGCTCACTCTGCCAACTCTATATTCCTTGATGGATCAAGGGGATTGGATGTGCTCCCTCGATCTCAAAGAGGCCTATACTCATATCCCCATTCATCCAGCTTTTCGCAAGTACCTCAGATTTCAAGTAGGAAATCTTCATCTTCAGTACAGAGTTCTCCCCTTCGGACTAGCTTCTTCCCCCAGAGTTTTCACAAAATGCCTTGTGGTTGTAGCTGCAGCTCTTCGCAACCAGGGTCTCCAAGTATTTCCATACCTAGACGACTGGCTCATCAAGGCTTCCTCTCTTTCAGGGGTTATTGTAGCGACCCAACAGACTATTCTCTTTCTTCAAAGTCTGGGATTTCACATCAATTTTCCCAAATCTCAACTAATTCCTTCTCAGTCTCTCCAGTTCATAGGAGCGACTCTGGACACTATCAATCTGAGAGCATACCTTCCTCAACCACGTCAGGATGCACTCCTTCAACTGTCTCAACAATTCTGCCAACTTTCCACTATTCCAGCAAGGAAAATGATGGTTCTGCTCGGTCACATGGCCTCTACAGTTCATGTGGTTCCTTTTGCCAGGCTTCATCTTCGCATTCCTCAATGGACACTGGCATCTCAATGGCAACAATCAGTGGATCCACCAACTCGACTAATTTCCATCACTCCTTCATTAAAAAAGTCTCTCCGTTGGTGGATGCTCTCTTTGAATCTTTCAAGAGGTTTACTGTTTTATCCTCTTCCTCATCAGAAGGTTCTCACAACCGACTCGTCAATGTATGCATGGGGAGCCCATGTGGACGGTCTTTGCACTCAAGGGCTCTGGACCCAAGCAGACCGGAGGTGTCCTATAAATCTGTTGGAACTCAGAGCGATATTTTATGCTCTCAAAGCTTTTCAGCATCTTCTTCACGACATGGTGATTCTTGTACGTACCGACAACCAAGTAGCCATGTATTATGTCAACAAACAGGGAGGGACGGGATCTCACTCCCTCTGTCAAGAGGCTCTGAAATTGTGGCAGTGGGCGATTCTCCACAACATCTTCCTCAGAGCAGTTTACATTCAGGGTCAACACAACTGTTTGGCGGACAAATTGAGTCGTCTTCTACAACCTCACAAATGGACACTCAATTCTCCTACTCTTCGCCAAATTTTTGCTCGTTGGGGGACTCCGCAGATAGATCTGTTTGCGTCACCTCTCAACTTCAAACTGCCTCAATTTTGCTCCCGCATCTTTACTCCTCAACGTCTAGAAGCGGATGCGTTTCTACTGGACTGGAGGAATCAGTTCCTTTATGCTTTTCCTCCGTTTCCTCTGATTCTCAAGACTCTAGTCAAGTTGAAGTCAGACCATGCCACCATGATTCTGATAGCTCCTCGGTGGCCCAGACAACCTTGGTTCTCCCTTCTACTTCAACTCAGCACCAGGGAGCCTCTACTTCTACCAATATTTCCTTCTCTACTCACGCAGAATCAAGGATCTTTGCTTCATCCCAATCTACAGTCTCTACATTTGACAGCTTGGTACCTTTCTCTTTAACAGACTTTTCTCAATTCTCTCCGGCTGTACAAGATATTTTACTTGCTTCCAGAAAACCATCCACTAGACAATGTTATGGTCAAAAGTGGACAAGATTCTCTGCTTGGTGTTCTACACATCATTTACCACCCAGATCTGCTTCTTTGACTTCAGTTCTGGACTATTTACTTCATTTATCACAATCTGGACTTCAGACTACATCTATCCGAGTCCACCTTAGTGCTATAACTGCTTTTCATCTGCCTTTGGATGGAAAATCCCTTTCTGCACATCCTATGATTTCTCGTTTTATGAAAGGACTTCTCAATCTCCATCCTCCTCTTAAACCACCTCCTGTGGTTTGGGATCTCAATGTTGTTCTAGCTCAACTTATGAAATCTCCTTTTGAACCACTTGGCAAAGCTCATCTCAAATATCTCACTTGGAAAGCTGTGTTCCTGATCGCCCTCACTTCTGCTCGTCGTGTCAGTGAGTTACAAGCGCTTGTGGCTGATCCACCTTTCACAGTTTTTCACCATGACAAGGTGGTTCTCCGTACTCATCCTAAATTCTTGCCTAAAGTTGTTTCAGAATTTCACATCAATCAGTCTATTGTTCTGCCTGTATTTTTTCCAAAGCCTCATTCTCACCCAGGAGAGGCGGCTCTTCATACATTGGACTGTAAACGTGCTTTGGCTTTCTACCTGCAACGCACTCAGCTTCACAGAACATCTCCTCAACTTTTCATATCCTTTGATCCAAACAGGTTGGGTCGTCCTATATCAAAGCGTACCATCTCCAACTGGATGGCTGCTTGCATTTCTTTTTGCTATGCTCAGGCTGGTCTTCCTCTGCAAGGTCGAGTGACGGGCCATAAAGTTAGAGCTATGGCGGCATCTGTAGCTTTCCTCCGATCAACTCCTATTGAGGAAATCTGCAAGGCTGCCACTTGGTCCTCGGTTCATACTTTCACCTCTCATTATTGTCTGGATACTTTATCCAGGAGGGATGGCCATTTTGGCCAATCTGTTTTGCAAAATCTTTTTTCGTAAATTGCCAACTTCCCTCCATCCCTTTTTACTTAGCTTGGAGGTCACCCATATGTGGGAATATGCTGCCTGCTTGTCCTGGGATAAAGCACAGTTACTTACCGTAACAGTTGTTATCCAGGGACAGCAGGCAGATATTCCCACAACCCTCCCACCTCCCCTGGTTGGCTTCTTGGCTAGGTATCTGAACTGAGGATCCTCTCAGGAGATGCGCCCTCTAGTTCGGGCGGGAAGGCACGCGCGCAGGCGCGGTGCAGTACTCGAAAGTTCGAGATCTTCAAGCAAGTTTGCTTTCGAGGCTGTCCGCTGCGGGGCTCCGTCGGTGACGTCACCCATATGTGGGAATATCTGCCTGCTGTCCCTGGATAACAACTGTTACGGTAAGTAACTGTGCTTTTTCTGCCTTATAGGTGGTTGAGGGTGCTGAAATCAGATAGATGCAGCCCTTTCTGGGTCAGCATTGCAGGATCCTGGTACATCCTGGCATATCCTGTGCTTCGGATGTGGAAAGAGTGTAAGGAATGGATGTTTTCTGCCTTATAGGTGGTTGAAGATGCTGAAATCAGATAGATGCAGCCCTTCCTGGGGTCAGAATTGCAGGATCCTGGTACTTTCTGCCTTATAGGTGGTTGAGGATGCTGAAATCAGATAGATGCAGCCCTTCCTGGTTTCAGAATTGAAGGATCCTGGTACATCCTGACACATCCTGGCATATCCTGTGCTTCTGATTGGGAAAGAGTGCATGGAATGGATGTTTTCTGTCTTATAGGTGGTTGAGGGTGCTGAAATCAGATAGATGCAGTCCTTCCTGGGGTCAGAATTGCAGGATCCTGACAGATCCTGCAGATCCTGTGCTTCTGATGGGAAAAGAGTGTATGGAATGGATGTTTTCTGCCTTATAGGTGGTTGAGAATGCTGAAATCAGATAGATGCAGCCTTTCCTGCGGTCAGAATTGCAGGATCCTGACATATCCTGCAAATCCTGCATATCCTGTGATTCTGATGGGCAAAGAGTGCATGGAATGGATGTTTTATGTCTTATAGGTGGTTGAGGGTGCTGAAATCAGATAGATGCAGCCCTTTCTGGGTCAGCATTGCAGGATCCTGGTACATCCTGACACATCCTGGCATATCCTGTGCTTCGGATGTGGAAAGAGTGTAAGGAATGGATGTTTTCTGCCTTATAGGTGATTGAGGATGCTGAAATCAGATAGATGCAGCCCTTCCTGGGGTCAGAATTGCAGGATCCTGGTACATTCTGTGCTTCTGATGCGAAAAGAGTGCATGAAATGGATGTTTTCTGTCTTATAGGTGGTTGAGGGTGCTGAAATCAGATAGATGCAGCCCTTCCTGGGGTCAGAATTGCAGGATCCTGACACATCCTGGCATATCCTGTGCTTCTGATGGGGAAAGAGTGTATGGAATAGATGGTTTTCTGCCTTATAGGTGGTTACGGATGCTGAAATCAGATAGATGTAGCCTTTCCTAGGGTCAAAATTGCAGGATCCTGTTACATCCTGACACATCCTGTGCATCTGATGGGCAAAGAGTGCATGAATGGATGTTTTCTGCCTTATAGATGGTTGAGGAAGCTGAAATCAGATTGATGCAGCCCTTCCTGGGGTAAGAATTGCAGGATCCTGGTACATCCTGACACATCCTGGCATATCCTGCGCTTCTGATTGGGAAAGAGTGCATGCAATGGATGTTTTATGTCTTATAGGTGGTTGAGGGTGCTGAAATCAGATAGATGCAACCCTTCCTGGGGTCAGAATTGAAGGATTCTGGTACATCCTGAAACATCCTGTGCTTCTGATGGGGAAAGAGTGTATGGAATGGATGTTTTCTGCCTTATAATTGGTTGAGGATGCTGAAATCAGATAGATGCAGCCCTTCCTGGGGTAAGAATTGTAGGATTCTGGTACATCCTGGCATATCCTGTGCTTCAGATGTGGAAAGAGTGTAAGGAATGGATGTTTTCTTTCTTATAGGTGGTTGAGGGTGCTGAAATCAGATAGATGCAGCCTTTCCTGGGGTCTGAATTGCAGGATCCTGACAGATCCTGTGATTCTGATGGGCAAAGAGTGCATGGAATGGATGTTTTCTGCCTTATAGGTGGTTGAGGGTGCTGAAATCAGATAGATGCAGCCCTTCCTGGGTCAGAATTGCAGGATCCTGGTACATCCTGACACATCCTGGCATATCCTGTGCTTCTGATGGGGAAAGAGTGTATGGAATGGATGTTTTCTGCCTTATAGGTGATTGAGGATGCTGAAATCAGATAGATGCAGCCCTTCCTGGGGTCAGAATTGCAGGATCCTGGTACATTCTGTGCTTCTGATGCGGAAAGAGTGCATGGAATGGATGTTTTCTGCCTTATAGGTGGTTGAGGATGCTGAAATCAGATAGATGCAGCCCTTCCTGGGGTCAGAATTGCAGGATCCTGGTACATCCTGACACATCCTGGCATATCCTGTGCTTCGGATGTGGAAAGAGTGTAAGAAATGGATGTTTTCTGCCTTATAGGTGGTTGAGGATGCTGAAATCAGATAGATGCAGCCCTTTCCTGTGGTAGAATTGCAGGATTCCTGGTACATCCTGGACACATCCTGGCATATCCAGTGCCTCAGATGGGGATGTAGTGTATGGAATGGATGTTTTCTGCCTTATAGGTGGTTGAGGATGCTGAAATCAGATAGATGCAGCCCTTCCTGGGGTAAGCATTGCAGGATCCTGGTACATCTTGACACATCCTGGCATATCCTGTGCTTCGGATGTGGAAAGAGTGTAAGAAATGGATGTTTTCTGCCTTATAGGTGATTGAGGATGCTGAAATCAGATAGATGCAGCCCTTTCTGGGTCAGCATTGCAGGATCCTGGTACATCCTGGCATATCCTGTGCTTCGGATGTGGAAAGAGTGTAAGGAATGGATGTTTTCTGCCTTATAGGTGGTTGAAGATGCTGAAATCAGATAGATGCAGCCCTTCCTGGGGTCAGAATTGCAGGATCCTGGTACTTTCTGCCTTATAGGTGGTTGAGGATGCTGAAATCAGATAGATGCAGCCCTTCCTGGTTTCAGAATTGAAGGATCCTGGTACATCCTGACACATCCTGGCATATCCTGTGCTTCTGATTGGGAAAGAGTGCATGGAATGGATGTTTTCTGTCTTATAGGTGGTTGAGGGTGCTGAAATCAGATAGATGCAGTCCTTCCTGGGGTCAGAATTGCAGGATCCTGACACATCCTGGCAGATCCTGTGCTTCTGATGGGAAAAGAGTGTATGGAATGGATGTTTTCTGCCTTATAGGTGGTTGAGAATGCTGAAATCAGATAGATGCAGCCTTTCCTGCGGTCAGAATTGCAGGATCCTGACATATCCTGCAAATCCTGCATATCCTGTGATTCTGATGGGCAAAGAGTGCATGGAATGGATGTTTTATGTCTTATAGGTGGTTGAGGGTGCTGAAATCAGATAGATGCAGCCCTTTCTGGGTCAGCATTGCAGGATCCTGGTACATCCTGACACATCCTGGCATATCCTGTGCTTCGGATGTGGAAAGAGTGTAAGGAATGGATGTTTTCTGCCTTATAGGTGATTGAGGATGCTGAAATCAGATAGATGCAGCCCTTCCTGGGTCAGAATTGCAGTATCCTGGTACATTCTGTGCTTCTGATGGCGAAAAGAGTGCATGGAATGGATGTTTTCTGTCTTATAGGTGGTTGAGGGTGCTGAAATCAGATAGATGCAGCCCTTCCTGGGGTCAGAATTGCAGGATCCTGACACATCCTGGCATATCCTGTGCTTCTGATGGGGAAAGAGTGTATGGAATAGATGGTTTTCTGCCTTATAGGTGGTTACGGATGCTGAAATCAGATAGATGTAGCCTTTCCTAGGGTCAAAATTGCAGGATCCTGTTACATCCTGACACATCCTGTGCATCTGATGGGCAAAGAGTGCATGAATGGATGTTTTCTGCCTTATAGATGGTTGAGGATGCTGAAATCAGATTGATGCAGCCCTTCCTGGGGTAAGAATTGCAGGATCCTGGTACATCCTGACACATCCTGGCATATCCTGCGCTTCTGATTGGGAAAGAGTGCATGCAATGGATGTTTTATGTCTTATAGGTGGTTGAGGGTGCTGAAATCAGATAGATGCAGCCCTTCCTGGGGTCAGAATTGAAGGATTCTGGTACATCCTGAAACATCCTGTGCTTCTGATGGGGAAAGAGTGTATGGAATGGATGTTTTCTGCCTTATAATTGGTTGAGAATGCTGAAATCAGATAGATGCAGCCTTTCCTGCGGTCAGAATTGCAGGATCCTGACATATCCTGCAAATCCTGCATATCCTGTGATTCTGATGGGCAAAGAGTGCATGGAATGGATGTTTTATGTCTTATAGGTGGTTGAGGGTGCTGAAATCAGATAGATGCAGCCCTTTCTGGGTCAGCATTGCAGGATCCTGGTACATCCTGACACATCCTGGCATATCCTGTGCTTCGGATGTGGAAAGAGTGTAAGGAATGGATGTTTTCTGCCTTATAGGTGATTGAGGATGCTGAAATCAGATAGATGCAGCCCTTCCTGGGGTCAGAATTGCAGGATCCTGGTACATTCTGTGCTTCTGATGCGAAAAGAGTGCATGAAATGGATGTTTTCTGTCTTATAGGTGGTTGAGGGTGCTGAAATCAGATAGATGCAGCCCTTCCTGGGGTCAGAATTGCAGGATCCTGACACATCCTGGCATATCCTGTGCTTCTGATTGGGAAAGAGTGTATGGAATAGATGGTTTTCTGCCTTATAGGTGGTTACGGATGCTGAAATCAGATAGATGTAGCCTTTCCTAGGGTCAAAATTGCAGGATCCTGTTACATCCTGACACATCCTGTGCATCTGATGGGCAAAGAGTGCATGAATGGATGTTTTCTGCCTTATAGATGGTTGAGGATGCTGAAATCAGATTGATGCAGCCCTTCCTGGGGTAAGAATTGCAGGATCCTGGTACATCCTGACACATCCTGGCATATCCTGCGCTTCTGATTGGGAAAGAGTGCATGCAATGGATGTTTTATGTCTTATAGGTGGTTGAGGGTGCTGAAATCAGATAGATGCAGCCCTTCCTGGGGTCAGAATTGAAGGATTCTGGTACATCCTGAAACATCCTGTGCTTCTGATGGGGAAAGAGTGTATGGAATGGATGTTTTCTGCCTTATAATTGGTTGAGGATGCTGAAATCAGATAGATGCAGCCCTTCCTGGGGTAAGAATTGTAGGATTCTGGTACATCCTGGCATATCCTGTGCTTCAGATGTGGAAAGAGTGTAAGGAATGGATGTTTTCTTTCTTATAGGTGGTTGAGGGTGCTGAAATCAGATAGATGCAGCCTTTCCTGGGGTCTGAATTGCAGTATCCTGACAGAACCTGCAGATCCTGTGATTCTGATGGGCAAAGAGTGCATGGAATGGATGTTTTCTGCCTTATAGGTGGTTGAGGGTGCTGAAATCAGATAGATGCAGCCCTTCCTGGGGTCAGAATTGCAGGATCCTGGTACATCCTGACACATCCTGGCATATCCTGTGCTTCGGATGTGGAAAGAGTGTAAGGAATGGATGTTTTCTGCCTTATAGGTGATTGAGGATGCTGAAGTCAGATAGATGCAGCCCTTCCTGGGGTCAGAATTGCAGGATCCTGGTACATTCTGTGCTTCTGATGCGGAAAGAGTGCATGGAATGGATGTTTTCTGCCTTATAGGTGGTTGAGGATGCTGAAATCAGATAGATGCAGCCCTTCCTGGGGTCAGAATTGCAGGATCCTGGTACATTCTGTGCTTCTGATGCGGAAAGAGTGCATGGAATGGATGTTTTCTGCCTTATAGGTGGTTGAGGATGCTGAAATCAGATAGATGCAGCCCTTCCTGGTTTCAGAATTGAAGGATCCTGGTACATCCTGACACATCCTGGCATATCCTGTGCTTCTGATGGGGAAAGAGTGCATGGAATGGATGTTTTATGTCTTATAGGTGGTTGAGGGTGCTGAAATCAGATAGATGCAGCCCTTTCTGGGTCAGCATTGCAGGATCCTGGTACATCTTGACACATCCTGGCATATCCTGTGCTTCGGATGTGGAAAGAGTGTAAGAAATGGATGTTTTCTGCCTTATAGGTGATTGAGGATGCTGAAATCAGATAGATGCAGCCCTTCCTGGGGACAGAATTGCAGGATCCTGGTACATTCTGTGCTTCTGATGCGGAAAGAGTGCATGGAATGGATGTTTTCTGCCTTATAGGTGGTTGAGGATGCTGAAATCAGATAGATGCAGCCCTTCCTGGGGTCAGAATTGCAGGATCCTGGTACATCTTGACACATCCTGGCATATCCTGTGCTTCGGATGTGGAAAGAGTGTAAGAAATGGATGTTTTCTGCCTTATAGGTGGTTGAGGATGCTGAAATCAGATAGATGCAGCCCTTCCTGTGGTATGAATTGCAGGATTCTGGTACATCCTGACACATCCTGGCATATCCAGTGCCTCAGATGGGGATGTAGTGTATGGAATGGATGTTTTCTGCCTTATAGGTGGTTGAGGATGCTGAAATCAGATAGATGCAGCCCTTCCTGGGGTAAGAATTGCAGGATCCTGGTACATTCTGGCATATCCTGTGCTTCGGATGTGGAAATAGTATAAGGAATGGATGTTTCCTGTCTTATAGGTGGTTGAGGATGCTGATATCAGATAAATGTAGCTCTTCTTGGGGTCAGAATTGCAGGATCCTGACATATCCTGTAAATCCTGCACATCCTGGTATATTCTGCGATACTGATGGGGAAAGAGTACATGGAATGGATGTTTTCTGCCTTATAGGTGGTTGAGGATGCTGAAATCAGATAGATGCAGCCTTTCCTGGGGTCAGAATTGCAGGATCCTGGTACATCCTGACACATCCTGTGCTTCTGATGGGGAAAGAGTGTATGGAATAGATGGTTTTCTGCCTTATAGGTGGTTACGGATGCTGAAATCAGATAGATGTAGCCCTTTCTGGGGTAAGAATTGCAGGATCCTGGTACATCCTGGCACATCCTGTGCATCTGATGGGCAAAGAGTGTATGAATGGATGTTTTCTGCCTTATAGGTGTTTGAGGATGCTGAAATCAGATTGATGCAGCCCTTCCTGGGGTCAGAATTGCATGATCCTGGCACATCCTGGCATATCCTATGCTTCTGATTGGGAAAGAGTGCATGGAATGTATGTTTTATGCCTTATAGGTGGTTGAGGATGCTGAAATCAGATAGATGCAGCCCTTCCTGGGGTCAGAATTGCAGGATCCTGACAGATCCTGCAGATCCTGTGATTCTGATGGGCAAAGAGTGCATGGAATGGATGTTTTATGTCTTATAGGTGGTTGAGGGTGCTGAAATCAGATAGATGCAGCCTTTCCTGTGGTCAGAATTACAGGATCCAAGTACATCCTGACACATCCTGGCATATCCTGTGCTTCTGATGGGCAAAGAGTGCATGGAATGGATGTTTCTGTCTTATAGGTGGTTGAGGGTGCTGAAATCAGATAGATGCAGCCCTTCCTGGGGTCAGAATTGCAGGATCCTGGTACATCCTGACATATCCTGTGCTTCTGATGGGAAAAGAGTGTATGGAATGGATGTTTTCTGCCTTATAGGTGGTTGAGGATGCTGAAATCAGATAGATGCATCTCTTCCTGGGGTCAGAATTGCAGGATCCTGGTACATCCTGACATATCCTGTGCTTCTGATGGGGAAAGAGTGTATGGAATGGATGTTTTCTGCCTTATAGGTGGTTACGGATGCTGAAATCAGATAGATGCAACCCTTCCTGGGGTCAGAATTGAAGGATCCTGGTACATCCTGAAACATCCTGTACTTCTGATGGGAAAAGAGTGCATGGAATGGATGTTTCTGCCTTATAGGTGGTTAAGGATGCTGAAATCAGATAGATGCAGACTTTCCTGGGGTCAGAATTGCAGGATCCTGACAGATCCTGCAAATCCTGCACATCCTGGCATACCCTGTGATTCTGATGGGGAAAGAGTGCATGGAATGGATGTTTTCTGCCTTATAGGTGGTTGAGGGTGCTGAAATCAGATAGATGCAGCCCTTCCTGGGGTCAGAATTGCAGGATCCTGGTACATCCTAACACATCCTGGCATATCCTGTGCTTCTGATTGGAAAGAGTGCATGGAATGGATGTTTTATGTCTTATAGGTGGTTGAGGATGCTGAAATCAGATAGATGCAGCCTTTCTTGTGGTCAAAATTACAAGATCCTGATACATCCTGACATATCCTGGCATATCCTGTGCTTCTGATGGGGAAAGAGTCCATGGAATGGATGTTTTCTGCCTTATAGGTGGTTGAGGATGCTGAAATCAGATAGATGCAGCCTTTCCTGGGGTCAGAATTGCAGGATCCTGATACATCCTGACACATCCTGGCATATCCTGTGCTTCTGATTGGGAAAGAGTGCATGGAATGGATGTTTTATGTCTTATAGGTGGTTGAGGGTGCTGAAATCAAATAGATGCAGCCCTTTCTGGGTCAGCATTGCAGGATCCTGATACATCCTGACACATCCTGGCATATCCTGTGCTTCGGATGTGGAAAGAGTGTAAGGAATGGATGTTTTCTGCCTTATAGGTGGTTGAGGATGCTGAAATCAGATAGATGCAGCCCTTCCTGTGGTATGAATTGCAGGATCCTGGTACATCCTGGTATATCCTGTGCTTCTGATGGGGAATCGGTGTTTGGAATGGATGTTTTCTGTCTTATAGGTGGTTGAGGGTGCTGAAATCAGATAGATGCAGTCCTTCCTGGGGTCAGAATTGCAGGATCCTGATACATCCTGACACATCCTGGCATATCCTGTGCTTCGGATGTGGAAAGAGTGTAAGGAATGGATGTTTTCTGCCTTATAGGTGATTGAGGATGCTGAAGTCAGATAGATGCAGCCCTTCCTGGGGTCAGAATTGCAGGATCCTGGTACATTCTGTGCTTCTGATGCGGAAAGAGTGCATGGAATGGATGTTTTCTGCCTTATAGGTGGTTGAGGATGCTGAAATCAGATAGATGCAGCCCTTCCTGGGGTCAGAATTGCAGGATCCTGGTACATTCTGTGCTTCTGATGCGGAAAGAGTGCATGGAATGGATGTTTTCTGCCTTATAGGTGGTTGAGGATGCTGAAATCAGATAGATGCAGCCCTTCCTGGTTTCAGAATTGAAGGATCCTGGTACATCCTGACACATCCTGGCATATCCTGTGCTTCTGATGGGGAAAGAGTGCATGGAATGGATGTTTTATGTCTTATAGGTGGTTGAGGATGCTGAAATCAGATAGATGCAGCCCTTCCTGGGGTCAGAATTGCAGGATCCTGGTACATCTTGACACATCCTGGCATATCCTGTGCTTCGGATGTGGAAAGAGTGTAAGAAATGGATGTTTTCTGCCTTATAGGTGATTGAGGATGCTGAAATCAGATAGATGCAGCCCTTCCTGGGGTCAGAATTGCAGGATCCTGGTACATTCTGTGCTTCTGATGCGGAAAGAGTGCATGGAATGGATGTTTTATGCCTTATAGGTGGTTGAGGATGCTGAAATCAGATAGATGCAGCCCTTCCTGGGGTCAGAATTGCAGGATCCTGGTACATCCTGGCACATCCTGTGATTCTGATGGGAAAAGAGTGCATGGAATGGATGTTTTCTGCCTTATAGGTGGTTGAGGATGCTGAAATCAGATAGATGCAGCCCTTCCTGTGGTATGAATTGCAGGATTCTGGTACATCCTGACACATCCTGGCATATCCTGTGCCTCAGATGGGGATGTAGTGTATGGAATGGATGTTTTCTGCCTTATAGGTGGTTGAGGATGCTGAAATCAGATAGATGCAGCCCTTCCTGGGGTAAGAATTGAAGGATCCTGGTACATTCTGGCATATCCTGTGCTTCGGATGTGGAAATAGTATAAGGAATGGATGTTTCCTGTCTTATAGGTGGTTGAGGATGCTGATATCAGATAAATGCAGCTCTTCTTGGGGTCAGAATTGCAGGATCCTGACATATCCTGTAAATCCTGCACATCCTGGTATATCCTGCGATACTGATGGGGAAAGAGTACATGGAATGGATGTTTTCTGCCTTATAGGTGGTTGAGGATGCTGAAATCAGATAGATGCAGCCTTTCCTGGGGTCAGAATTGCAGGATCCTGGTACATCCTGACACATCCTGTGCTTCTGATGGGGAAAGAGTGTATGGAATAGATGGTTTTCTGCCTTATAGGTGGTTACGGATGCTGAAATCAGATAGATGTAGCCCTTTCTGGGGTAAGAATTGCAGGATCCTGGTACATCCTGGCACATCCTGTGATTCTGATGGGGAAAGAGTGCATGGAATGGATGTTTTATGCCTTATAGGTGGTTGAGGATGCTGAAATCAGATAGATGTAGCCCTTCCTGGGGTATGAATTGCAGGATCCTGGTACATCCTGGCATATCCTGTGATTCTGATGGGGAAAGAGTGCATGGAATGAATGTTTCTGTCTTATAGGTGGTTGAGGGTGCTGAAATCGGATAGATGCAGCCCTTCCTGGGGTCAGAATTGCAGGATCCTGACAGATCCTGCAGATCCTGTGATTCTGATGGGCAAAGAGTGCATGGAATGGATGTTTTATGTCTTATAGGTGGTTGAGGGTGCTGAAATCAGATAGATGCAGCCTTTCCTGTGGTCAGAATTACAGGATCCAAGTACATCCTGACACATCCTGGCATATCCTGTGCTTCTGATGGGCAAAGAGTGCATGGAATGGATGTTTCTGTCTTATAGGTGGTTGAGGGTGCTGAAATCAGATAGATGCAGCCCTTCCTGGGGTCAGAATTGCAGGATCCTGGTACATCCTGACATATCCTGTGCTTCTGATGGGAAAAGAGTGTATGGAATGGATGTTTTCTGCCTTATAGGTGGTTGAGGATGCTGAAATCAGATAGATGCATCTCTTCCTGGGGTCAGAATTGCAGGATCCTGGTACATCCTGACATATCCTGTGCTTCTGATGGGAAAAGAGTGTATGGAATGGATGTTTTCTGCCTTATTGGTGGTTACGGATGCTGAAATCAGATAGATGCAACCCTTCCTAGGGTCAGAATTGAAGGATCCTGGTACATCCTGAAACATCCTGTACTTCTGATGGGAAAAGAGTGCATGGAATGGATGTTTCTGCCTTATAGGTGGTTAAGGATGCTGAAATCAGATAGATGCAGCCTTTCCTGGGATCAGAATTGCAGGATCCTGACAGATCCTGCAAATCCTGCACATCCTGGCATACCCTGTGATTCTGATGGGGAAAGAGTGCATGGAATGGATGTTTTCTGCCTTATAGGTGGTTGAGGGTGCTGAAATCAGATAGATGCAGCCCTTCCTGGGGTCAGAATTGCAGGATCCTGGTACATCCTAACACATCCTGGCATATCCTGTGCTTCTGATTGGGAAAGAGTGCATGGAATGGATGTTTTATGTCTTATAGGTGGTTGAGGATGCTGAAATCAGATAGATGCAGCCTTTCTTGTGGTCAAAATTACAAGATCCTGATACATCCTGACATATCCTGGCATATCCTGTGCTTCTGATGGGGAAAGAGTCCATGGAATGGATGTTTTCTGCCTTATAGGTGGTTGAGGGTGCTGAAATCAGATAGATGCAGCCCTTCCTGGGGTCAGAATTGCAGGATCCTGACACATCCTGGCATATCCTGTGCTTCTGATTGGGAAAGAGTGCATGGAATGGATGTTTTATGCCTTATAGGTGGTTGAGGATGCTGAAATCAGATAGATGTAGCCCTTCCTGGGGTATGAATTGCAGGATCCTGGTACATCCTGGCATATCCTGTGATTCTGATGGGGAAAGAGTGCATGGAATGAATGTTTCTGTCTTATAGGTGGTTGAGGGTGCTGAAATCGGATAGATGCAGCCCTTCCTGGGGTCAGAATTGCAGGATCCTGACAGATCCTGCAGATCCTGTGATTCTGATGGGCAAAGAGTGCATGGAATGGATGTTTTATGTCTTATAGGTGGTTGAGGGTGCTGAAATCAGATAGATGCAGCCTTTCCTGTGGTCAGAATTACAGGATCCAAGTACATCCTGACACATCCTGGCATATCCTGTGCTTCTGATGGGCAAAGAGTGCATGGAATGGATGTTTCTGTCTTATAGGTGGTTGAGGGTGCTGAAATCAGATAGATGCAGCCCTTCCTGGGGTCAGAATTGCAGGATCCTGGTACATCCTGACATATCCTGTGCTTCTGATGGGAAAAGAGTGTATGGAATGGATGTTTTCTGCCTTATAGGTGGTTGAGGATGCTGAAATCAGATAGATGCATCTCTTCCTGGGGTCAGAATTGCAGGATCCTGGTACATCCTGACATATCCTGTGCTTCTGATGGGAAAAGAGTGTATGGAATGGATGTTTTCTGCCTTATAGGTGGTTACGGATGCTGAAATCAGATAGATGCAACCCTTCCTGGGGTCAGAATTGAAGGATCCTGGTACATCCTGAAACATCCTGTACTTCTGATGGGAAAAGAGTGCATGGAATGGATGTTTCTGCCTTATAGGTGGTTAAGGATGCTGAAATCAGATAGATGCAGCCTTTCCTGGGGTCAGAATTACAGGATCCTGACAGATCCTGCAAATCCTGCACATCCTGGCATACCCTGTGATTCTGATGGGGAAAGAGTGCATGGAATGGATGTTTTCTGCCTTATAGGTGGTTGAGGGTGCTGAAATCAGATAGATGCAGCCCTTCCTGGGGTCAGAATTGCAGGATCCTGGTACATCCTAACACATCCTGGCATATCCTGTGCTTCTGATTGGGAAAGAGTGCATGGAATGGATGTTTTATGTCTTATAGGTGGTTGAGGATGCTGAAATCAGATAGATGCAGCCTTTCTTGTGGTCAAAATTACAAGATCCTGATACATCCTGACATATCCTTGCATATCCTGTGCTTCTGATGGGGAAAGAGTCCATGGAATGGATGTTTTCTGCCTTATAGGTGGTTGAGGATGCTGAAATCAGATAGATGCAGCCTTTCCTGGGGTCAGAATTGCAGGATCCTGATACATCCTGACACATCCTGGCATATCCTGTGCTTCTGATTGGGAAAGAGTGCATGGAATGGATGTTTTATGTCTTATAGGTGGTTGAGGGTGCTGAAAACAAATAGATGCAGCCCTTTCTGGGTCAGCATTGCAGGATCCTGATACATCCTGACACATCCTGGCATATCCTGTGCTTCGGATGTGGAAAGAGTGTAAGGAATGGATGTTTTCTGCCTTATAGGTGGTTGAGGATGCTGAAATCAGATAGATGCAGCCCTTCCTGTGGTATGAATTGCAGGATCCTGGTACATCCTGGTATATCCTGTGAATCTGATGGGGAAAGAGTGCATGGAATGAATGTTTCTGTCTTGTAGGTGGTTGAGGGTGCTGAAATCAGATAGATGCAGCCCTTCCTGGGGTCAGAATTGTAGGATCCTGGTACATCCTGTTCTTCTGATGGGGAATCGGTGTTTGGAATGGATGTTTTCTGTCTTATAGGTGGTTGAGGGTGCTGAAATCAGATAGATGCAGCCCTTTCTGGGTCAGAATTGCAGGATCCTGACAGATCCTGCAGATCCTGTGCTTCTGATGGGAAAAGAGTGTATGGAATGGATGTTTTCTGCCTTATAGGTGGTTGAGAATGCTGAAATCAGATAGATGCAGCCTTTCCTGCGGTCAGAATTGCAGGATCCTGACATATCCTGCAAATCCTGCATATCTTGTGATTCTGATGGGGAAAGAGTGTAAGGAATGGATGTTTTCTGCCTTATAGGTGGTTGAGGATGCTGAAATCAGATAGATGCAACCCTTCCTGGGGGTCAGAAATGCAGGATCCTTGTACATGCTATCTCATCCTGGCATATCCTGTGCTTCTGATGGGGAAAGAGTGCATGGAATGGATGTATCCTGGTACATCCTGACAGATCCTGCAGATCCTGTGCTTCTGATGGGGAAAGAGTGCATGGAATTTATGTTTATCCCAGGACAAGCAGGCAGCATATTCCCACATATGGGATGACGTCACCGACGGAGCCCCGCAGCGGACAGCCTCGAAAGCAAACTTGCTTGAAGATCTCGAACTTTCGAGTGCTGCACCGCGCCTGCGCGCGTGCCTTCCCTCCCGAACTAGGGGGCGCATCTCCTGAGACGATCCTCAGTTCGTTTATTTCCGCGGAGACAAGAAGACACGTTTTCTTTCTCTGCAGCATTGCCTTCTCATCACCGCGGCTGTTTCTTTTATTTTAAAGTCGGTCGCTGTGTTCATTTTATTCTTTTCTTTTTCGTTAATAAAAAAAAAAAAAAAAAAAAGTATATTCTTTTTTCCTTTTCAGTTCGGCCGTCGAGCTTTGGGCCTAGGCCTAGGCTCCTTCGTTCGACACGGACTTTATTTTTTCCATGTCCCGGCCTCTTACCGGGTTTAAACGTTGTCGACAGTGTAATCGGGTGATTTCGGTCACCGATCCCCACTGCCGCTGTTTACAGTGCCTGGGTTCTTCTCATTCCCCAGAAGATTGTCATCGCTGCTTTACCCTCACTCCACGAGCTTTTCGGCGGCGTTGTGCTCAATTTTTTCAACTTTTCGGTATGGAGCAATCTTCGGAGCCGGCCTCGACCGTGGCGGCTGCACCGGTCTCGAAGGCCTCGACTCCGACGACCTCGACACCTGTGGTCTCGAAGGCCTCGACCCAGACTCCGGCTGGAGTTTCGGTCTCGAAGGCCTCGACCTCTTCTACTTTGGTTGCCTCGAAGACGACGTCTTCCACGAAGCCTTCTACGGGGGGTAAGTCTCCGAGTTCCCTTTCAGGTGCCGTATCCAAAAAGCCACCAGAGTCCTCGGCGCGCCCACTTTCAAAGCGTACCTCCAAGATAAGGGAATACTCACCTTCGAGGTCGCCCTCTTCGGAGCGTACTGCTGCACATACGAGGTCAGAACCTTCTGTCTCGGTGCCGCTGCTGGAGGACATGTTAAAATCTATCCTCACCACTCAGATTACTTCTTTAGTGGCTCAACTGGTCCCGTCCTCGACCTTGCCTCGGGCTGACCAGCCTGTTACTCAACCGGAGCTTCCAGTCTCCCGAAGCCGATCCCGAACACCGAAGAACATTTCTTCATCGGAGTCGTCTACGGGCTCACCTCCTCCGAAGCATCGGTCGAAGCATTCAAGACATGTTGCCTCCAAGCTTCGGAGGGAGTCTTCGACCTTGGATACCGAGGCTTCTTTGTCTCGTTCTTCGAAGACGAAGCAGGGATCTCGACATCGAGCCTCCACTCGAAGCCCTTCTCGATCCAGAACCCCATCGAAGCCAGTCCGTCGAGACAGTTCTCCACACACCTCGACTCATTCTGTGCCTCGTACACCGGGTACTTCTCCATCCAGGAGTCTGAAGAGGAAACATTCTCTTACTCCACTTCACAGTAC
The DNA here is from genome assembly GCF_902459505.1 of Geotrypetes seraphini. NCBI lineage: Eukaryota > Metazoa > Chordata > Amphibia > Gymnophiona > Dermophiidae > Geotrypetes > Geotrypetes seraphini. The sequence continues at coordinate 252,250,464 of NC_047086.1, forward strand.
AGCTTCTTCTGCCACTATGCGTATGGAATCGGATCTTTCCACATACTCTAGAGAAAATTCTCCATCCTACTCAGTTCAACCTAAATCTCGCAGTGGCTCTCCTGAAGAATCATCTGACCCAAAATCAGTTTCTTTTGCCAAATTTATTTTTGATATGGGCCAAGCTCTCAAGCTAGACCTTCATTCAGACTCTAAATATACTCCTGAGTACTTGGCGGATATGGAGCTTCCCCATCCTCCTAAAGAGTCACTCAGATTGCCGATGACTCCTGTTCTCCAGCAGACCTTCACTCGCAATATGGAAACTCCTTATTCTATCACTGCTATCCCATCTAAATTGGAATCTCGTTATAGAACGGTTCCATCTAAAGGATATGAAAAGTCTCAACTTTCTCATCAATCTCTAGTGGTAGAGTCATCATTAAAGAAAGCACATCCCTCCAAAATTTACGCTTCAGTTCCTCCTGGTAGGGAAGGCCGTACCATGGATAAATTTGGTCGACGTTTATACCAGAATTCTATGATGGCAAATAGAGTTCTGAATTATAATTACATTTTTACGTCCTATTTCAATCATTTTTTAAAGATTTTGTCTTCCTTTTACCCGGACATCTCTACCAATCGTCTATCAGAATTTAAAAATATCCTTAAGACTCTTTCCCAGTTGAGACTTTTCATGCTACAAGCTTCTTATGATGCCTTTGAACTCTCTTCTAGAGTCTCGGCATTTGCAGTAGCCATGCGTAGATTAGCATGGTTACGGATAGTGGACATGGATCCTAACCTTCAGGATAGATTGGCTAATCTTCCTTGTCAAGGAAATGAATTATTCGATGACTCAATTGAGGCAGCTACAAAGCGTCTTTCAGAACATGAACGCTCTTTTGCTTCCCTCATTCGTCCAAAACCTAAATCTGTACCAACTAGAGGTTTCAAACAAACTCCACGTCGCTATCCTCAGAAAACAACTCCTGCTTTTTCTAGACCTCCTGCTCGTCGGCCTCCTCCACAACAACGACAACAAAAGTCCCAGACCCCTGCTACCACTAAGCCTGCTCAGTCTTTTTGACAATCTCGACTTGAGCATTCAAATTTCTCTGTTTCCAAATTCTCCCCTCCCCATAGGGGGTCGCCTGTCCAATTTTTATCATCAATGGGAGCTCATAACATCAGATCTCTGGGTACTTACCATCATACGAGAGGGATACTCTCTTCGACTCCTTCAGGTGCCTCCAGATCGCCATCCAAGAGAGTGTCTTTCAAATCAGTCGCATCTTCCTCTTCTTCTTCAAGAAGCTCGGGCTCTTCTTCTCCTGCGAGCAGTGGAGGAAGTTCCTCTCTCCCAAAGGAACTCGGGATTTTACTCCCGTTATTTTCTAGTTCCCAAAAAGACGGGGGATTTGCGACCGATTTTGGATCTCAGAGCTCTCAACAAATATCTAGTCAAAGAGAAATTTCGAATGCTCACTCTGCCAACTCTATATTCCTTGATGGATCAAGGGGATTGGATGTGCTCCCTCGATCTCAAAGAGGCCTATACTCATATCCCCATTCATCCAGCATTTCGCAAGTACCTCAGATTCCAAGTAGGAAATCTTCATCTTCAGTACAGAGTTCTCCCCTTCGGACTGGCTTCTTCCCCCAGAGTTTTCACAAAATGCCTTGTGGTTGTGGCTGCAGCTCTTCGCAACCAGGGTCTCCAAGTATTTCCATACCTAGACGATTGGCTCATCAAGGCTCCCTCTCTTTCAAGGGTTATTATAGCGACCCAACAGACTATTCTTTTTCTTCAAAGTCTGGGATTTCACATCAATTTTCCCAAATCTCAACTGACTCCTTCTCAGTCTCTCCAGTTCATAGGAGCAACTCTGGACACTATCAATCTGAGAGCATACCTTCCACAACCACGTCAGGATGCACTCCTTCAAATTTCTCAACAATTCTTCCAACTTTCCACTGTTCCAGCAAGGAAAATGATGGTTCTGCTCGGTCACATGGCTTCTACAGTTCATGTGGTTCCTTTTGCCAGGCTTCATCTTCGCATTCCTCAATGGACACTGGCATCTCAATGGCAACAATCAGTGGATCCACCAACTCGACTAATTTCCATCACACCTTCATTAAAGAAGTCTCTCCGTTGGTGGATGCTCTCTTTGAATCTTTCAAGAGGTTTAATGTTTTACCCTCTTCCTCATCAGAAGGTCCTCACAACCGACTCGTCAATGTATGCATGGGGAGCCCATGTGGACGGTCTTTGCACTCAAGGGATCTGGACCCAAGCAGACCGGAGGTGTCCTATAAATCTGTTGGAACTCAGAGCGATATTCTATGCTCTCAAAGCTTTTCAGCATCTTCTTCACGACATGGTGATTCTAGTACGTACCGACAACCAAGTAGCCATGTATTATGTAAACAAACAGGGAGGGACGGGATCTCACTCCCTCTGTCAAGAGGCTCTGAAATTGTGGCAGTGGGCGATTCTCCACAACATCTTCCTCAGAGCAGTTTACATTCAGGGTCAACACAACTATTTGGCGGACAAATTGAGTCGTCTTCTACAACCTCACGAATGGACACTCAATTCTCCTACTCTTCGCCAAATTTTTGCTCGTTGGGGGACTCCGCAGATAGATCTGTTTGCGTCACCTCTCAACTTCAAACTGCCTCAATTTTGCTCCCGCATCTATACTCCTCAACGTCTCGAAGCGGATGCGTTTCTACTGGACTGGAGGAATCAGTTCCTTTATGCTTTTCCTCCGTTTCCTCTGATTCTCAAGACTCTGGTCAAGTTGAAATCAGACCATGCCACCATGATTCTGATAGCTCCTCGGTGGCCCAGACAACCTTGGTTCTCCCTTCTACTTCAACTCAGCACCAGGGAGCCTCTACTTCTACCAATATTTCCTTCTCTACTCACGCAGAATCAAGGATCCTTGCTTCATCCCAATCTACAGTCTCTACATTTGACAGCTTGGTACCTTTCTCTTTAACAGACTTTTCTCAATTCTCTCCGTCTGTACAAGATATTTTACTTGCTTCCAGAAAACCATCCACTAGGCAATGTTATGGTCAAAAGTGGACAAGATTCTCTGCTTGGTGTTCTACACATAATTTACCACCCAGATCTGCTTCATTGACATCAGTTCTGGACTATTTACTTCATTTATCACAATCTGGACTTCAGACTACATCTATCCGAGTCCATCTTAGTGCTATAGCTGCTTTTCATCAGCCTTTGGATGGAAAATCCCTTTCTGCACATCCTATGATTTCTCGTTTTATGAAAGGACTTCTCAATCTTCATCCTCCTCTTAAACCACCTCCTGTGGTTTGGGATCTCAATGTTGTTTTAGCTCAACTTATGAAATCTCCTTTTGAACCACTTGACAAAGCTCATCTCAAGTATCTCACTTGGAAAGCTGTGTTCCTGATCGCCCTCACTTCTGCTCGTCGTGTCAGTGAGTTACAAGCGCTTGTGGCTGATCCACCTTTCACTGTTTTTCACCATGACAAGGTTGTTCTCCGTACTCATCCTAAATTCTTACCTAAAGTTGTTTCAGAATTTCACATCAATCAGTCTATTGTTCTACCTGTATTTTTTCCAAAGCCTCATTCTCACCCAGGAGAGGCGGCTCTTCATACTTTGGATTGTAAACGTGCTTTGGCTTTCTACCTGCAACGCACTCAGCTTCACAGAACGTCTCCTCAACTTTTCATATCCTTTGATCCAAACAGGTTGGGTCATCCTATATCGAAGCGTACCATCTCCAACTGGATGGCTGCTTGCATTTCTTTTTGCTATGCTCAGGCTGGTCTTCCTCTACAAGGTCGAGTGACGGGCCATAAAGTTAGAGCTATGGCGGCATCTGTAGCTTTCCTCCGTTCAACTCCTATTGAGGAAATCTGCAAGGCTGCCACTTGGTCCTCGGTTCATACTTTCACCTCTCATTATTGTCTGGATACTTTATCCAGGAGGGATGGCCATTTTGGCCAATCTGTTTTGCAAAATCTTTTTTCGTAAATTGCCAACTTCCCTCCATCCCTTTTTACTTAGCTTGGAGGTCACCCATATGTGGGAATATGCTGCCTGCTTGTCCTGGGATAAAGCACAGTTACTTACCGTAACAGTTGTTATCCAGGGACAGCAGGCAGATATTCCCACAACCCTCCCACCTCCCCTGGTTGGCTTCTTGGCTAGGTATCTGAACTGAGGATCCTCTCAGGAGATGCGCCCCCTAGTTCGGGCGGGAAGGCACGCGCGCAGGCGCGGTGCAGCACTCGAAAGTTCGAGATCTTCAAGCAAGTTTGCTTTCGAGGCTGTCCGCTGCGGGGCTCCGTCGGTGACGTCACCCATATGTGGGAATATCTGCCTGCTGTCCCTGGATAACAACTGTTACGGTAAGTAACTGTGCTTTCTGTCTTATAGGTGGTTGAGGGTGCTGAAATCAGATAGATGCAGCCCTTCCTGGGGTAAGAATTGCAGGATTCTGGTACATCCTGACAGATCCTGCAGATCCTGAGATTCTGATGGGGAAAGAGTTCATGGAATTTATGTTTCTGTCTTGTAGGTAGTTGAGGGTGCTGAAATCAGATAAATGCAGCCTTTCCTGGGGTCAAAATTGCAGGATCCTGTTACATCCTGACACATCCTGTGATTCTGATGGGGAAACGGTGTTTGGAATGGATATTTTCTGTCTTATAGGTGGTTGAGGGTGCTGAAATCAGATAGATGCAGCCTTTCCTATGGTCAGAATTGCAGTATCCTGGTACATTCTGTGCTTCTGATGGGGAAAGAGTGTATGGAATAGATGGTTTCTGTCTTATAGGTGGTTGAGGGTGCTGAAATCAGATAGATGCAGCCCTTCCTGAGGTATGAATTGCAGGATCCTGACAGATCCTGCAAATCCTGCACATCCTGGCATATCCTGTGATTCTGATGGGGAAAACGTGCATGGAATGGATGTTTTCTGTCTTATAGGTGGTTGAGGGTGCTGAAATCAGATAGATGCAGCCCTTCCTGGGGTCAAAATTGCAGGATCCTGGTACATCCTAACACATCCTGGCATATCCTGTGCTTCTGATTGGGAAAGAGTGCATGGAATGGATGTTTTATGTCTTATAGGTGGTTGAGGGTGCTGAAATCAGATAGATGCAGCCCTTTCTGGGTCATCATTGCAGGATCCTGGTACATCCTGACACATCCTGGCATATCCTGTGCTTCGGATGTGGAAAGAGTGTAAGGAATGGATGTTTTCTGCCTTATAGGTGGTTGAGGATGCTGAAATCAGATAGATGCAGACCTTCCTGGGGTCAGAATTACAGGATCCTGCTACATCCTGACAGATCCTGGCATATCCTGTGCTTCTGATGGGGAAAGAGTGCATTAAATGAATGTTTTCTGTCTTATAGGTGGTTGAGGGTGCTGAAATCAGATAGTTATCCCAGGACAAGCAGGCAGGTATTCTCACTAGTGGGTGATGTCATCCGACAGAGCCCCGACACGGACATCTTGAAAGCATGTCTTGCTTGAAGAAACTTAGAAGTTTCGAGATGCCCGCACCGCGCATGCGCCAGTGCCTTCCCGCCCGATGTACCGGGCGTGTCTCCTCAGTTCTTTTCTTTCCGCGGAGCTGAGAAGTTTGTACTTCATTCTGCGCTGACTGAAATTCAGTTTTTGCCTTCTAATTACCCGCGTTTCTGTTTATTTCTTTGATTTTATTTCAATTTTACTTTATTTTTCTTTAAAAAAAAAAAAAAAATTTAAAATTATTTCTTCCGGCGGTTCGGCCGGGCCGGCCTCGTGGCTGCGGCCTAGCGGCTTCGACCTTGCAGCGTCGATTTTCCGGCCTATGTCCCGACCAATCACCGGTTTTAAAAAGTGCAGCAAGTGCCAGCGTGCCATTTCGCTGACGGACCCACACCGACGCTGCCTTCAGTGTCTTGGTCTGGAACACGTTCCGAAATCGTGCCGGCCTTGTTCCACGCTCACTGCGCGCTCGTTTAAGCGGCGCTGCTTGCTCTGGGAGTCGATGTTCAAGATGGACACTGCCAAGGACATCTCTGCTACTGCGGCTGTTGAGGTTTCGCCGGTCCGTTCGAAACCTGCATCGACGACTCCTGCATCGAGCATCGTGAAGCCCGCATCGTTCGCACCGGCTTCAGCATCGAGTTCAGCATCGGCGCCTGCTTCCGTCTCCTCGGTTCAGGTACCGCCTTCCACTGTCCCTCCTGTGGTCATCAAAGTGCCTAAAGCTAGCAAGCAGAAGCACTTGGCCACGAAGGAACGCGAAGACCATACTGGAGGACCCCCTTTCGGTGCGGATCCCTCCATATCGGCTTCGCTTCGTTCCCTGCTAGAAGCTCAGTTTGTCGAGCTTATGCGCACTATGGGACCCCGGCTTATCGCCAACATTCACGGTGAGCTTCCGACCCCGGTTTCAGAGGGCGGTCCGCCCCCTCCCCCTCCTCCTCGTTCGATCTCTCTACTCGACGAGGGGGATCGGCGGAGGGCGGCGGAATCCTCCAGGAGGGCTTCCCTTCCTGAGATGCCACCTTTGGAGCCCATCACACCTCCACGCCAACAGGGTGCTAGGGCGGCTCATGATAATCGTAGTCCTGGGCATACTGCATCGCAGGAGGAGTTCTTCCGCACTCCATACCAGACATGGGTGGCGCTGCGTGAATCCGCATCTCTGCCACCTCTACGATCCACTGCATCGAGCCCTATCCATTCCTTTGAGGCTTCAAAGGACCAATCGATGCATAGAAGATCTCGTTCTCCGTCCCGTCACCGGGAGGGGCATCGATCTCGGCACTCTTCTCGGCACTCCTCACGTCATTCGGAGGTGTCTCCGCAAAGAAGATGCAGCGTTTGGGATACTCCTCGTCGGATTTGTCCCAGCCGGAGGGGCCAGAGTATGAGGAACCATCTACCCCCTATTCTCCCTGCCGATCTCAGCTCTCCCTGGACCCGGAGGCTTCCACGTCTTCTAGCCCGTCTCGTCGGCCGGCCTTGGCGGACCAACTGTCTTTCTCATCCTTTCTCCGACAGATGGCGGATGACTTGGATGTGACTTTGGACACTGGGTCCAAATATTCTAAAGAGTATTTGGACACCATGCATTTACCTCACCCTCCGGCGGAGACACTTCGGCTTCCTCTACACAAGCTGCTGGACCAGACTTTCATGCGCTGTTTTGAGACACCGTATTCCTTACCTGCAGTCCCCAGTAAACTGGATGCTCGATACCGCATCGTTCACCACAAGGGGTTTGAGGGAGCTCAACTTTCTCATCAATCCCTTCTGGTCGAGTCCTCTCTCAAACGTTCTCATCCCTCCCAAGTCTATGCTTCCGTGCCTCCGGGCAGAGAGGGGAGAACGATGGATAAGTTTGGTAGACGTATCTATCAGAACTCGATGATGGCGACTCGAGTACTCAACTACAACTTTTTCTTCTCTTCATACTTGGATTTTTTCTTGCCGGTGCTCCGCAAGTTCATTCCTTTCATCGATGCTCAGGCTCGTTTCCAGTTTGAAGAGGTGGTGGCAACCCTGTCCCAATTACGCCTTCAACTGATGCAATCCTCCTACGATGCCTTTGAGCTCTCGGCTCGAGCTGCGGCATGTTCGGTTGCCATGCGTCGCCTGGCATGGCTTCGAACCATCGATATGGATCCGAACCTCCAAGACAGACTTGCAAATGTACCTTGTGCAGGAGCGGATCTATTTGATGAGTCCATCGAAACTGTTACTAAAAAGCTGTCGGACCATGAAAAGTCTTTTCAGTCTATTCTACGTCCTAAACCGAAGCCTCAGCAGTCTCGTCCATCTAGACCGCCTCAAATTTACCAGCGGCGTTATCAACCAAGGCAGACTCCTCCTGCGAGACAGCCTGCGAAGAGACAGCCTCCGCAAAAGACTCAGCAGAAGCCTCAGATGCCGGCTGCACCCAAGGCTACTCAGCCTTTTTGACTCTCTTCCAGGGAGCATAACCGACGTTCTGTCTTCCCCTGTTTTTCCCATAGGGGGTCGTCTCCATCATTTTTGTCATCGATGGGAGTCAATCACCACAGACCTTTGGGTCCTTACCATCGTAAGAGAGGGATACTCTCTTCATTTCCAACGGGTCCCCCCGGACCACCCTCCAAGAGAGTATCCTTCCAACTTAACGCAGACCGCTCTTCTTCTCCAGGAGGCTCAGGCTTTGCTTCGGCTTCGGGCCGTCGAGCCGGTCCCGTTAGATCAGCAAAACCAAGGGTTTTACTCCCGGTATTTCCTAGTTCCGAAGAAGACGGGCGATCTGCGGCCCATTTTGGACCTTCGAGTCCTCAACAAGTTTTTGGTCAAGGAGCGGTTCCGTATGCTGGCCCTTGCCTCTCTCTATCCCCTCCTCGAGCAGAACGATTGGTTATGCTCTCTGGACCTCAAGGAGGCCTACACTCACATCCCGATTCATCCGGCCTCCCGCAAGTTCCTCAGATTTCGGGTGGGACATCTACATCTGCAGTATCGAGTGCTTCCATTTGGCCTTTCCTCTTCGCCCAGAGTCTTCACGAAGTGTCTGGTGGTGGTGGCAGCTGCACTCTGGAACATGGGTCTCCAGGTGTTTCCATACCTCGACGACTGGCTCATCAAGGCCCCGTCGGCCCCAGAGGTCATTTCGGCGACCTTGACTACAATTTGTTTCCTGCAGCACTTGGGCTTCGAGATCAACTTTCCCAAGTCACATCTTCAGCCCACCCAGACTCTCCCCTTCATCGGGGCGGTCCTGGATACCATTCAACTTCGAGTGTTCCTTCCTCCTCAGCGCATGGATGCTCTTCTTCTACTCTGCCAATCGGTGTCTTCTCGCCCGTCCATCTCAGCGAGACACATGATGGTCCTCTTGGGTCACATGGCATCCACAGTTCATGTGACGCCTTTTGCCAGACTACATCTCAGAATTCCTCAATGGACCTTGGCATCTCAGTGGACTCAGGTGTCCGATCCGTTGTCCCGCCACATTGTAGTCACTCCTGCTTTACGGCAGTCTCTTCTCTGGTGGATGACCTCTTCGAATCTATCCAGAGGTTTGCTGTTTCACTCTCCTCCCCACCAGAAAGTTCTCACGACCGATTCATCGAACTATGCATGGGGAGCTCATCTGGATGGTCTTCGCACTCAGGGGTTCTGGACCAGTGCGGAACGACTCCATCAAATCAATCTTCTGGAGCTCAGAGCCATCTTCAATGCTCTTCAGGCTTTCCAACATCTGCTTCACGACATGGTGGTCCTGATTCGCACCGACAATCAGGTCGCCATGTATTATGTAAACAAGCAAGGGGGCACGGGCTCGGCCTCCCTCTGCCAGGAAGCTCTTCGAGTCTGGGATTGGGCGATCCGCCACAACACCTTCCTCAGGGCTGTCTACATTCAGGGGAAGGACAATGTCTTGGCAGACAAATTGAGTCGTCTTCTCCAACCTCACGAATGGACGCTCAATTCCAAACCCCTTCATCAAATATTTGCACAGTGGGGGACACCTCAGATAGACCTCTTTGCAGCCCCCCACAACTTCAAGCTGCCTCAGTTTTGCTCCAGGATCTACACTCCTCTCCGCCTCGAGGCAGACGCTTTTCTGCTGGGTTGGGGGAATCGCTTCCTATATGCGTTTCCTCCTTTTCCTCTTATTCAGAAGACTCTGGTCAAGTTGAGATCAGACCATGCCACCATGATTCTAATTGCTCCTCGGTGGCCCAGACAACCTTGGTTCTCCCTTCTACTTCAACTCAGCAGCAGGGAGCCCATACTTCTTCCAGTGTTTCCTTCACTACTCACTCAACATCAAGGTTCACTTCTTCATCCCAATCTGCAGTCCCTCCACCTGACAGCTTGGTTCCTTTCAACATAACTCCTCACCAGTTTTCTCAAGCAGTGAGGGAGGTCTTGGAGGCTTCCAGGAAGCCTGCTACTCGACAATGCTACTCCCAAAAATGGACTAGATTCTCCTCCTGGTGTAATTCCAATGCCACGGAACCTCAGCGAGCTTCCCTTTCTTCTGTATTGGACTACCTTCTACACCTATCTCAGTCTGGTCTCAAGTCTACCTCCATACGAGTCCACCTGAGTGCTATTGCAGCTTTCCATCAGCCTCTACAGGGGAAACCTTTGTCTGCTCATCCTGTGGTTTCCAAATTTATGAAAGGGCTTTTCCATGTCAACCCTCCTATCAAACCTCCTGCTGTGGTTTGGGATCTCAATGTTGTCCTGTCTCAGCTCATGAAGCCTCCGTTTGAACCTCTCAACAAGGCTCCACTTAAGTATCTCACCTGGAAGGTGGTTTTTCTGGTGGCCCTCACGTCTGCTCGCCGCGTCAGTGAGCTTCAGGCCCTAGTGGCGGATCCACCGTTCACTGTATTCCATCATGACAAGGTGGTTCTTCGTACTCATCCGAAATTCCTGCCTAAAGTGGTCTCTGAATTTCACATCAACCAATCCATCGTGCTTCCAGTGTTCTTTCCAAAGCCTCATTCTCATCCTGGGGAAGCTGCTTTGCACACTCTGGACTGTAAACGTGCTTTAGCTTTCTACTTGGATCGCACAAAGCCTCACAGAACTGCTCCTCAACTTTTCGTCTCCTTTGATCCAAACAAGTTGGGACGCCCTGTATCGAAGCGTACCATCTCTAACTGGATGGCGGCTTGTATCTCTTCCTGCTATGCCCAGGCTGGATTATCCCTTCCCTGTAAGGTCACAGCCCATAAGGTCAGAGCAATGGCAGCCTCTGTAGCCTTCCTCAGATCGACACCGATTGAGGAGATTTGTAAGGCTGCCACTTGGTCCTCGGTTCATACATTCACCTCTCATTATTGTCTGGACACTTTTTCCAGACGGGATGGACAGTTTGGCCAAACAGTGTTACAAAATTTATTCTCTTGAAATTGCCAACTTTCCCACCATCCCATTGGGGTTAGCTTGGAGGTCACCCACTAGTGAGAATACCTGCCTGCTTGTCCTGGGATAAAGCAATGTTACTTACCGTAACAGTTGTTATCCAGGGACAGCAGGCAGCTATTCTCACGTCCCACCCACCTCCCCTGGGTTGGCTTCTCAGACTAGCTACCTGAACTGAGGAGACACGCCCGGTACATCGGGCGGGAAGGCACTGGCGCATGCGCGGTGCGGGCATCTCGAAACTTCTAAGTTTCTTCAAGCAAGACATGCTTTCAAGATGTCCGTGTCGGGGCTCTGTCGGATGACATCACCCACTAGTGAGAATAGCTGCCTGCTGTCCCTGGATAACAACTGTTACGGTAAGTAACATTGCTATGCAGCCCTTCCTGGGGTCAGAATTGCAGGATCCTAGTACATCCTGGCATATCTTGTGCTTCAGATGTGGAAAAAGTGTATGGAATGGATGTTTTCTATCTTATAGGTGGTTGAGCGTGCTGAAATCAGATAGATGCAGCCCTTCCTGGGGTCAGAATTGCAGGATCCTGGTACATCCTGACATATCCTGGCATATCCTGTGCTTCAGATGGGGATGCAGTGTATGGAATGGATGTTTCTGTCTTATAGGTGGTTGAGGGTGCTGAAATCAGATAAATGCAGCCTTTCCTGGGGTCAGAATTGCAGGATCCTGTTACATCCTGACACATCCTGTGATTCTGATGGGGAAACGGTGTTTGGAATGGATATTTTCTGTCTTATAGGTGGTTGAGGGTGCTGAAATCAGATAGATGCAGCCTTTCCTGGGGTCAGAATTGCAGTATCCTGGTACATTCTGTGCTTCTGATGGGGAAAGAGTGTATGGAATAATGGTTTTCTGCCTTATAGGTGGTTACGGATGCTGAAATCAGATAGATGTAGCCTTTCCTAGGGTCAAATTTCAGGATTCTGTTACATCCTGACACATCCTGTGATTCTGATGGGGAAAGAGTGCATGGAATGGATGTTTTCTGCCTTATAGGTGGTTGAGGATGCTGAAATCAGATAGATGCAGCCCTTCCTGGGGTCAGAATTGCAGGATCCTGGTACATTCTATGCTTCTGATGCGGAAAGAGTGTATGGAATGGATGTTTTCTGTATTATAGGTGGTTGAGGATGCTGAAATCAGATAGATGCAACCCTTCCTGGGGGTCAGAAATGCAGGATCCTTGTACATGCTAACTCATCCTGGCATATCCTGTGCTTCTGATGGGGAAAGAGTGCATGGAATGGATGTTTTCTGCCTTATAGGTGGTTGAGGATGCTGAAATCAGATAGATGCAGCCCTTCCTGGGGTCAGAATTGCAGGATCCTGGTACATCCTGGCATATCTTGTGCTTCAGATGTGGAAAGAGTGTATGGAATGGATGTTTTCTGTCTTATAGGTGGTTGAGGGTGCTGAAATCAGATAGATGCAGCCCTTCCTGGGGTATGAATTGCAGGATCCTGACAGATCCTGCAAATCCTGCACATCCTGGCATATCCTGTGATTCTGATGGGGAAAACGTGCATGGAATGGATGTTTTCTGTTTTATAGGTGGTTGAAGGTGCTGAAATCAGATAGATGCAGCCCTTCCTGGGGTCAGAATTGCAGGATCCTGGTACATCCTAACACATCCTGGCATATCCTGTGCTTCTGATTGGGAAAGAGTGCATGGAATGGATGTTTTATGTCTTATAGGTGGTTGAGGGTGCTGAAATCAGATAGATGCAGCCCTTTCTGGGTCAGCATTGCAGGATCCTGGTACATTCTGTGCTTCTGATGCGGAAAGAGTGTATGGAATGGATGTTTTCTGTATTATAGGTGGTTGAGGATGCTGAAATCAGATAGATGCAACCCTTCCTGGGGGTCAGAAATGCAGGATCCTTGTACATGCTAACTCATCCTGGCATATCCTGTGCTTCTGATGGGGAAAGAGTGCATGGAATGGATGTTTTCTGCCTTATAGGTGGTTGAGGGTGCTGAAATCAGATAGATGCAGCCCTTCCTGGGGTCAGAATTGCAGGATCCTGACAGATCCTGCAAATCCTGCACATCCTGGCATATCCTGTGATTCTGATGGGGAAAACGTGCATGGGATGGATGTTTTCTGTCTTATAGGTGGTTGAGGGTGCTGAAATCAGATAGATGCAGCCCTTCCTGGGGTATGAATTGCAGGATCCTGACAGATCCTGCAAATCCTGCACATCCTGGCATATCCTGTTATTCTGATGGGGAAAACGTGCATGGAATGGATGTTTTCTGTCTTATAGGTGGTTGAGGGTGCTGAAATCAGATAGATGCAGCCCTTCCTGGGGTCAGAATTGCAGGATCCTGGTACATCCTAACACATCCTGGCATATCCTGTGCTTCTGATTGGGAAAGAGTGCATGGAATGGATGTTTTATGTCTTATAGGTGGTTGAGGGTGCTGAAATCAGATAGATGCAGCCCTTTCTGGGTCAGCATTGCAGGATCCTGGTACATCCTGACACATCCTGGCATATCCTGTGCTTCGGATGTGGAAAGAGGTTAAGGAATGGATGTTTTCTGCCTTATAGGTGGTTGAGGATGCTGAAATCAGATAGATGCAGCCCTTCCTGGGGTATGAATTGCAGTACCCTGGTACATCCTGGCATATCCTGTGATTCTGATGGGGAAAGAGTGCATGGAATGAATGTTTCTGTCTTATAGGTGGTTGAGGGTGCTGAAATCGGATAGATGCAGCCCTTTCTGGGGTCAGAATTGTAGAATCCTGGTACATCCTGACATATCCTGTGCTTCGGATGTGGAAAGAGTGTAAGGAATGGATGTTTTCTGCCTTATAGGTGGTTGAGGGTGCTGAAATCAGATAGATGCAGCCCTTCCTGGGGTCAGAATTGTAGGATCCTGGTACATCCTGACATATCCTGTGCTTCTGATGGGGAAACGGTGTTTGGAATGGATGTTTTCTGTCTTATAGGTGGTTGAGGATGCTGAAATCAGATAGATGCAGCCTTTCCTGGGGTCAGAATTGCAGGATTCTGAAAGATCCTGCAAATCCTGCAGATCCTGTGCTTCTGATGGGGAAAGAGTGTATGGAATGGATGTTTTGTGCCTTATAGGTGGTTGAGGATGCTGAAATAAGATAGATGCAGCCTTTCCTGGGGTAAGAATTGCAGGATCCTGGTACATTCTGGCATATCCTGTGCTTCGGATGTAGGAAATAGTATAAGGAATGGATGTTTCCTGTCTTATAGGTGGTTGAGGATGCTGATATCAGATAAATGCAGCTCTTCTTGGGGTCAGAATTGCAGGATCCTGACATATCTTGTAAATCCTGCACATCCTGGTATATCCTGCGATACTGATGGGGAAAGAGTACATGGAATGGATGTTTTCTGCCTTATAGGTGGTTGAGGATGCTGAAATCAGATAGATGCAGCCTTTCCTGGGGTCAGAATTGCAGGATCCTGGTACATCCTGATGCATCCTGTGCATCTGATGGGCAAAGAGTGCATGGAATGGATGTTTTCTGCCTTATAGATGGTTGAGGATGCTGAAATCAGATTGATGCAGCCCTTCCTGGGGTCAGAATTGCATGATCCTGGCACATCCTGTGATTCTGATGGGGAAAGAGTGCATGGAATGGATGTTTTCTGCCTTATAGGTGGTTGAGGATGCTGAAATCAGATAGATGCAGCCCTTCCTGGGGTCAGAATTGCAGGATCCTGGTACATTCTGTGCTTCTGATGCGGAAAGAGTGTATGGAATGGATGTTTTCTGTATTATAGGTGGTTGAGGATGCTGAAATCAGATAGATGCAGCCTTTCCTGCGGTCAGAATTGCAGGATCCTGGTACATCCTGACATATCCTGTGCTTCTGATGGGAAAAGAGTGTATGGAATGGATGTTTTCTGCCTTATAGGTGGTTACGGATTCTGAAATCAGATAGATGCAGCCCTTCCTGGGGTCAGAATTGCAGGATCCTGGTACATCCTGAAACATCCTGTGCTTCTGATGGGAAAAGAGTGCATGGAATGGATGTTTTCTGCCTTATAGGTGGTTGAGGATGCTGAAATCAGATAGATGCAGCCCTTCCTGGGGTCAGAATTGCAGAATCCTGGTACATCCTGGCATATCCTGTGCTTCAGATGGGGATGCAGTGTATGGAATGGATGTTTTCTGCCTTATAGGTGGTTGAGGATGCTGAAATCAGATAGATGCAGCCCTTCCTGGGGTAAGAATTGCAGGATCCTGGTACATTCTGGCATATCCTGTGCTTTGGATGTGGAAGTAGTATAAGGAATGGATGTTTCCTGTGTTATAGGTGGTTGAGGATGCTGATATCAGATAAATGCAGCCCTTCTTGGGGTCAGAATTGCAGGATCCTGACAGATCCTGTACATCCTGGCATATCCTGTGCTTCAGATGGGGATGCAGTGTATGGAATGGATGTTTTCTGCCTTATAGGTGGTTACAGATGCTGAAATCAGATAGATGCAGCCTTTCCTAGGGTCAAAATTGCAGGATCCTGTTACATCCTGACACATCCTGTGCATCTGATGGGCAAAGAGTGCATGGAATGGATGTTTTCTGCCTTATAGATGGTTGAGGATGCTAAAATCAGATTGATGCAGCCCTTCCTGGGGTCAGAATTGCAGGATCCTGGTACATCCTGTGCTTCTGATGCGGAAAGAGTGTATGGAATGGATGTTTTCTGCATTATAGGTGGTTATGGATGCTGAAATCAGATAGATGCAACCCTTCCTGGGGTCAGAATTGCAGGATCCTGGTACATCCTGAGAAATCCTGGCATATCCTGTGCTTCTGATTGGGGAAAGAGTGCATGGAATGGATGTTTTCTGTATTATAGGTGGTTGAGGATGCTGAAATCAGATAGATGCAGCCTTTCCTGCGGTCAGAATTGCAGGATCCTGGTACATCCTGACACATCCTGTGCTTCTGATGGGGAAACGGTGTTTGGAATGGATGTTTTCTGTCTTATAGGTGGTTGAGGATGCTGAAATCAGATAGATGCAGCCTTTCCTGGGGTCAGAATTGCAGGATTCTGAAAGATCCTGCAAATCCTGCAGATCCTGTGCTTCTGATGGGGAAAGAGTGTATGGAATGGATGTTTTGTGCCTTATAGGTGGTTGAGGATGCTGAAATAAGATAGATGCAGCCTTTCCTGGGGTAAGAATTGCAGGATCCTGGTACATTCTGGCATATCCTGTGCTTCGGATGTGGAAATAGTATAAGGAATGGATGTTTCCTGTCTTATAGGTGGTTGAGGATGCTGATATCAGATAAATGCAGCTCTTCTTGGGGTCAGAATTGTAGAATCCTGGTACATCCTGACATATCCTGTGCTTCGGATGTGGAAAGAGTGTAAGGAATGGATGTTTTCTGCCTTATAGGTGGTTGAGGGTGCTGAAATCAGATAGATGCAGCCCTTCCTGGGGTCAGAATTGTAGGATCCTGGTACATCCTGACATATCCTGTGCTTCTGATGGGGAAACGGTGTTTGGAATGGATGTTTTCTGTCTTATAGGTGGTTGAGGATGCTGAAATCAGATAGATGCAGCCTTTCCTGGGGTCAGAATTGCAGGATTCTGAAAGATCCTGCAAATCCTGCAGATCCTGTGCTTCTGATGGGGAAAGAGTGTATGGAATGGATGTTTTGTGCCTTATAGGTGGTTGAGGATGCTGAAATAAGATAGATGCAGCCTTTCCTGGGGTAAGAATTGCAGGATCCTGGTACATTCTGGCATATCCTGTGCTTCGGATGTGGAAATAGTATAAGGAATGGATGTTTCCTGTCTTATAGGTGGTTGAGGATGCTGATATCAGATAAATGCAGCTCTTCTTGGGGTCAGAATTGCAGGATCCTGACATATCTTGTAAATCCTGCACATCCTGGTATATCCTGCGATACTGATGGGGAAAGAGTACATGGAATGGATGTTTTCTGCCTTATAGGTGGTTGAGGATGCTGAAATCAGATAGATGCAGCCTTTCCTGGGGTCAGAATTGCAGGATCCTGGTACATCCTGATACATCCTGTGCATCTGATGGGCAAAGAGTGCATGGAATGGATGTTTTCTGCCTTATAGATGGTTGAGGATGCTGAAATCAGATTGATGCAGCCCTTCCTGGGGTCAGAATTGCATGATCCTGGCACATCCTGTGATTCTGATGGGGAAAGAGTGCATGGAATGGATGTTTTCTGCCTTATAGGTGGTTGAGGATGCTGAAATCAGATAGATGCAGCCCTTCCTGGGGTCAGAATTGCAGGATCCTGGTACATTCTGTGCTTCTGATGCGGAAAGAGTGTATGGAATGGATGTTTTCTGTATTATAGGTGGTTGAGGATGCTGAAATCAGATAGATGCAGCCTTTCCTGCGGTCAGAATTGCAGGATCCTGGTACATCCTGACATATCCTGTGCTTCTGATGGGAAAAGAGTGTATGGAATGGATGTTTTCTGCCTTATAGGTGGTTACGGATTCTGAAATCAGATAGATGCAGCCCTTCCTGGGGTCAGAATTGAAGGATCCTGGTACATCCTGAAACATCCTGTGCTTCTGATGGGAAAAGAGTGCATGGAATGGATGTTTTCTGCCTTATAGGTGGTTGAGGATGCTGAAATCAGATAGATGCAGCCCTTCCTGGGGTCAGAATTGCAGGATCCTGGTACATCCTGGCATATCCTGTGCTTCAGATGGGGATGCAGTGTATGGAATGGATGTTTTCTGCCTTATAGGTGGTTGAGGATGCTGAAATCAGATAGATGCAGCCCTTCCTGGGGTAAGAATTGCAGGATCCTGGTACATTCTGGCATATCCTGTGCTTTGGATGTGGAAGTAGTATAAGGAATGGATGTTTCCTGTGTTATAGGTGGTTGAGGATGCTGATATCAGATAAATGCAGCCCTTCTTGGGGTCAGAATTGCAGGATCCTGACAGATCCTGTACATCCTGGCATATCCTGTGCTTCAGATGGGGATGCAGTGTATGGAATGGATGTTTTCTGCCTTATAGGTGGTTACAGATGCTGAAATCAGATAGATGCAGCCTTTCCTAGGGTCAAAATTGCAGGATCCTGTTACATCCTGACACATCCTGTGCATCTGATGGGCAAAGAGTGCATGGAATGGATGTTTTCTGCCTTATAGATGGTTGAGGATCCTAAAATCAGATTGATGCAGCCCTTCCTGGGGTCAGAATTGCAGGATCCTGGTACATCCTGTGCTTCTGATGCGGAAAGAGTGTATGGAATGGATGTTTTCTGCATTATAGGTTGTTATGGATGCTGAAATCAGATAGATGCAACCCTTCCTGGGGTCAGAATTGCAGGATCCTGGTACATCCTGATACATCCTGGCATATCCTGTGCTTCTGATTGGGGAAAGAGTGCATGGAATGGATGTTTTCTGTATTATAGGTGGTTGAGGATGCTGAAATCAGATAGATGCAGCCTTTCCTGCGGTCAGAATTGCAGGATCCTGGTACATCCTGACATATCCTGTGCTTCTGATGGGAAAAGTGTGTATGGAATGGATGTTTTCTGCCTTATAGGTGGTTATGGATGCTGAAATCAGATAGATGCAGCCCTTCCTGGGGTCAGAATTGCAGGATCCTGGTACATGCTGACACATCCTGGCATATCTTGTGCTTCTGATGGGGAAAGAGTGTATGGAATTGATGTTTTCCTTAGCAACAGCAGCAGATGAATCCAGAGACCAATGGGATAGCTCACATTTACCAGCAGGCGGAGATAGAGAAACTGATTAACAGGTGGTCCTATTGGCTGGCACTCCTCCTGTTTTTTCCAGTATTCTCTATCTCCCAGCAGGAAAAAGTCGCTATTCAACTAGCTCCTGAATTCAGGCTGTGGCTGGAACTTTATTTTCTCCTGTTGAGGTTTCTCTTCATTGAGACTGCCATTCTGTTTCTCCTGTTGAGATTTTCTCTTCAGTGAGACAGGGGTGTCTGGCTGAACGGTGCCGGCTTTAGGGGTTACACCTGGGCCACCTCAGGTCCCTGCCTCACCCTCCCTCCAGTGATAGAGGGTCTGACTGGGTCTCAATATTTTTCTTCTTTCCCTTCTCTGTAAAAAAAAAAAAAAAGAGACCTCAGTTGCTACATTCTGACATGCTTTTGCTGCTAACTGGTTTCATCCGGCCCTTACAACAGGCTTGTGAGTATGTCTGGCTTTTACGGTTGTTTGAACTTCAGGTTCTGTTTGGGAGTCTTAGTACTGTGGGTTCGGTCATCGTACATTTAAGGTATGGATATTTTATTGAGGTTAAGTTTTATGACTGGAAATCTGTGGAGGGAGCCGGGACTTCCCGCCCTTTGCATGCACGCGCTTGGTTTCCTTGTTGGTTACAGCGCGGCAGTAGCGATGCGATTTCATGCTCGCACTTGTTCTAATTTTGGTTTTCAGTGCAGCAGTAGTAGTCCTGTTTATTCTGAGGCTCTCTTTCATCAGTGTTTGTCACGGCCATGTTCAGCTGATTGTGCAGGTGCCGGTTTATAGCAGCACGCATGAGATGGGACATGTTTTTTCCGGCGCTGTGGGTCGTTCTTCTGGTTATTCCCCGTGTCTGATTTTATTTCTATGCAAGCCGCGGCAGAGTAAATTTTGCGGGGCTCGAATCCGACTATGTTTCTAGGAGCGTTTATGCAGCAGCCATATGTCAGCGGGAATCAGGCGTGCGCTTGGGTCTCCGGCGATGGTGGGAGAGCTGCAGCGTTCCGGTAGTTTGTTTCCTGCTTACTTTGGTATGCCGGGGCTTCTCTCCTTTCCGGTTCAGACAAGTTGTATGTGTTTCACCAGCTTTGGGACAAGCTTGGGCAGGTTTATATGTCTATGTCTGTGTTCCTGCTGTACTCCCTTGAAGGAAGCTGCTTGTTTAATCGGACTCTGGGGTTAGCACTCAAGGGGTTTACCAGAGAGACTCTGACCTGTGCTAGGTCACCCAGTCTCGGTTTGTCTCCAGACTGGGGCGATATACGGCAACTCACGGCACAGTGAGATCAGCAGTAAGATAGTGCCCTGTATTTCACACAGGTATCTCATTGTCTCTCTTGGGGGTCCCTGCAGATTGAGCCTTTGTCTGTTGCTAACTGTCCTTATTTGGGCCTCTGTGCTGAGCTGCATGTGTCTAGTAGTGGCACAAGATATATATGCCTAAAGCTAGTACAAAAAGTTTCGAAGTTCGGGCTGTCTCTATGGGCATAATGTCACTGTGCATCTTCTTGCGGCCAGGACTCTTTCTCAATTTTTGAGGGGGCCTGGACTTCAGATTTCCATGCTTATCACGCTGGTTTCTCCTGTCACCATTTTCTCATGGCACATGCTAGACGGGCCCCCCGACCAGACAGGAAGGGCTGTACAGCTCCTTTTAACCAGGAGCCAGTTACCTATTCTATCAAACCCGCGGAAGATCACGCGCTATGTGGCTGTTAGCCTCATTCCTGAAGCTCTCATTAGCGATGTGAGCTTTGTCTGATACCTGTAAGGATGCTGTTTTCCACGGGGCGGTAGATGCAGCATCTTGATTGAGTCTAGTACGTATTCACTTTAAAGGACATACGTATTTCGCTCATGTTGCATGGGGTTAGTACTGTTTTCATGGTTCCAGTATATTCCTCTTTACATTGTGAAACTTGATTTTTCCTATGAGAATCTTCTTGCAGATCCTACAGTCTCATCCTGCCATTCCCTGACCTTCTGCACTTCATTCTGAGGGGATCTTGACTTCTTCCAATGACTCTTCAGGCTTTCTCATGAGGGAGAAGACACTATAATGTCAGGGCAGGGGGCTGTGAAGATTTTTCAGGATGCTTGCATCTTTGCATCCTCCTCAGGTTTCCAGTTCGTTCTTGGAGTCTCTGTTTTGTGTTTCCCTTTTCAGTGTTACTGGTCCTCAGGACAGTTCTTGTAGCTCTTCGGGAACTAAGGGACGTTGTTCCACTTACTGCATGGTGCCTGAGACGGGGGCATTGGGCAGGCTGGATCCCATTCTGCTGAATTAGTTTCTAAGGGTTACACATTTCTGCAGACAACCTGGGAGTATATTTACATTTTCTCTATGGACTCCGAATCGGCACTTGGTTTGCCTGACTCTCTTGGAGCAGCGCTTTTGGTTTTGGCACATGCCATTTCGCCTACCCAGGGCTTCACGTGGGCGGTGGCACCGTTTTGGCGCTACCAGGCGATTCATCTAATTTCTTCTTGACTGCCTGCTTGATTCGGACGACTTCCAGTCGGGCCATTTGACTGACACGAAAAGGGTGGTATCTTTTCCTCAGTTGTTTACACGTGCATCTTCGAATTTGCACAGCGCTCTTTTCTCCTGTACTATTTATAGGTATATTGGGGTAATGCTTTTATTCATATAGGAGAGACATGTGTTTCTTTCCGGAGACTTGGGCGTGGGGTCTCGGTCTCAGATTGGTATTCTTCTTCGCTTACCATGACCAAGCGTATGGGATTCTGTACAGTTTCTGGGATCCATATTGCTGACTCCACTGGGAACTTCGGCTTGCTTTCCCCTTCTTACGCTACAGCAGTCGCTTTTGTTCCGGTGGTTCCCGGTATCTCAGGGCTCCAATTATTTGGTATGTTCCTCCTGCATCGCTCTGTATGATTTGGTGGCTCAGCGTGATTTCTCTTTTCAAGGCATGCCTCGGTCTTTGCTGAACAAGCTCATGACCACCGACGATCCCGGGCTGTCGGGTTGGGGGGCTCGGTGGCTTCCATCCTCAGCTCCAGGAGTCTGGTCTTCAGAGGCGACTCAGTACTTGTTCATTCTTCTACTTGAGCAGGGTCAGGTTACCTTTCTGGAGCTTCAGATCATTCTTCCGGATTGCCGCTGAGGTTTCTTTTGGTCAGTATTAGGATAGGGGTATTTCTCTACAGCTTGGGCAGTAGGTGTTGTACGCAGTTGGCAGGTGAAGTTGGTCTGCTTCAATGGGTGGACTCATCTTCGTCTTCTGTTGGCAGATCCTTTTATGGATCAGGATAAGAGTTTGGATAGACTTTCTTTCCGCGGAATCTGAGCATGGCCCATTTCTTGTATGTTACAGTGTACAGCGCTGTGTACGCTCTGGAAAGTGTGCATGTTAGTAATAGTGTAATCATCTGCATCCTGGATATTGAGATTTGTGGCTCAGGCGTTCTAGCTCCTTTTATGGACATGAGATCTCCTTGACCTAGACCTCATGGCCTCGTCTCTCAATTCTAAGCTTCCTAGCTTTCTCTGCGGGCCCAGGGAGTGGGAGTTAGAGGGGGTAGCTGCATGGCTCCTTTCTCGCCTCTGCCTTCTCTTTTCCAGTGTTTTCCGCTGGCTGGTGATGGCTTGGATTTGCCATCTTGAGCTCGCTTTCTGGGCACAGTATTTGTAGAATCTCTGTATTGGCGGCGCCATCCTTACTATGCGGATTTGATGAGTCTTTAGACAGCCGGACTAAGGAGTTTCCTGGTATCTCCGGCTTTGCTCGCCTAGGGTCCGATCAACATGGATATTTGTACTACTTTAGTATTACGACCTAGTTTTTTGAGAAATCTTGGCTGACGTGTAAGGGTTATGCGAAGCAGGTTGTTTCTTCTCTTATCCAGGTGCTACGGACGTCTTCTCCTGTGGCTTCCGCTTCCTTTTGGAGGTCTTTCCTTTCTTGGGTGCTTCTTAATGTTTGAACCACTCCAGAGTTCCTTTTTGGCACAAGTGTATTGCCGAGGGCTTAGCGTTCAATTCCCTTCAGCTTCTAGTGCCATTCTTGGCTTGTTGCATGGGCTCTTCGCTTACTTCTCAGCTTCATGTAGTTCAGTTCCTACACAGAGTGTGGAGTACAATCTTCATGTACTTCTTCTCAGTTTACCGAAGGTTTCATTTCATCCTTGTCTTTTGGGACTCTAAAGGGCTGTGCCGTTGAACATGGGGTTTTCTTGTGGCCATGGCTTCAGCTCTGCAGTTTTCTATGTTGCAGGCCTTGTTCAACGGGGATTCCTATTTCTAATTTCCGAAAATATGGGGTATCAGTTCGGATGGTACCACTATTTATTTCTAGGGGGGTGTCATCCTTTCTTTTATGTCATGCTCGCTTTTCCTTCCTTCTTCCTGGGAGGAGAAATTGGGAGCAGTGCTTTTATTCCCTGCATTTTTTGATACGTACGTAGCGTTCTCCGCGAGCTCGGTTTCTAACGACTTTTAGTTGTTTATATCTCCTTTTTGTATTCTTCAAGGGACGCCTCAAACGTATGGCGGCGTCCGAAGCCTCCATCGCTCAATGGGTCCAGGAGGACATTCTTTATGCTTGCTTGCTGGCAGGGAAGCGGGTGGCGAAAGAACTTCATGACCATTCCGCCGGAGCGATGGCTACTTCTTGGGCTCGGCCCAGAGGTTTTTTCCTTGGAGGAGATTTGTCTCACGGCTCATTGGTCTTCCGAGAATGCTTTCTCTCTGCATTTCTGCTTGGATGTGGGGGCGCATGCGGTAGGGGCGTTTTGTGCTTCGGTTGTTGCGGAGGCGGCGTTTGCTTCCCACCCAGATTGAGGATTGCTTTGCTACATCCCATTGGTCTCTGGATTCATCTGCTGCTGTTGCTTGGGAAGGAAAAATTATGTTCTTACCTGTTAATTTTCTTTCCCTTAGACGCAGCAGATGAATCCAGAGCCCCACCCTTTCTGGATATTGTCTCTCGGTTTTTTCTTTCGCAACTTTCGCAGTTTGTTATTATGGCAGGTTGTTTTCTGTATTATTGCATTTTGAGATTTGTTATGGGAAAGAAGTTTTTTACATGCTATGCCTATTGATGGTTACGGATGCTTGGGCAAGGAGCTATACTGGATAAACAGGAGGAGTGCCAGCCAATAGGACCACCTGTTAATCAGTTTCTCTATCTCCGCCTGCTGGTAGATGTGAGCTATCCCATTGGTCTTGGATTCATTTGCTGCGTCTAAGGGAAAGAAAATTAACAGGTAAGAACATAATTTTTCCTTTTTTCCATTACCTTTTAATGTATCCAATCTATTTCTTAATTGGTCTCTTAATTGCTGGTAATTACTTTTGAACGGACCATTATTGCTTGCTTTTGTGCTCCCTCCTAGTCCTTGTTATTAAACTCATGTAGAACTTATTCATTAAATTTATGTCTTAAATTATGTTTTGAATAATGTCATGAACTGAGATTTTTTTCATTCATATGCTTTTTACTTTTACATATATATTCTTTAGTATGTTTTTATTCTGCCATGATATATATTTCTGTTTAAGCCCATTAGAGCAGCACCCCTTCCCTGCTTCTCCTGTCAAGCAGTAGCCCTTGTTTCTTCCTTGTACCTCCCCCTGTTCAGTAGTGCCCTTTCCCTCTCGAGCAGTAGCCCTTCTCCCTTCCTTTTACCTCCCCATCCAGCAGCACCCCTTCCCTGCTTCCCCTTTCCAGCAGCACCCTCTCCCTGCTCTCCATGTCCAGCAGTAGCACTTCTCCCTTCCTTTTACCTCCCCCTCCAGCAGCACCCCTTCCATGCTTCCCCTGTCCAGCAGCAGCTTTTCTCCCTTCATTTTACCTACCCCCTCTCCAGCAGCACCCCTTCCCTGCTCCCCTGTCCAGAAGTAGCCCCTTCCCTTCCTTTTACCTCCCCCTATCCAGCAGCACCCTTTCCCTGCCCCTTGTCCAGCAGTAGTCCTCCTTTCCTTTTACCTCCTCTGCCCAGAAGTAGCCCTTCTTCCTTCCTTTTACCTCCCCCTGTCCAGCAGCACCCCCTCCCTGCTCTCCCTGTCCAGCAGCACCCCTTCCCTGCTCCCCCTGTCCAGTTTCATCAGGCAGTCTGTGGGCTTTTGCTAGGACGGCCCGTCTCACATTATCAAAGTGGACCGGCCTAGCAAAGGTCCCATGGCTGCTTGATGAAACAGATGCTGCTGCTGCTGGTCCGGGGGTAAGAAGAGGCATCCCAGAAGCTTAGGTAGAAGGCAGGAAGTCAGCGGCATCAGACATCGGAGCAGAAGATCAGCTGAGGCAGGCACAGGTGATCGGCAGCAGGCGAATTATTGTACTGTTCATGTGGAGCATGGACGCACAGATTTTGAAGTGTGCATGCGTGCTAAGGGTTTTATTATAGCGGATGATTAATATCTACGTTTTGATTTTGGTTTCTTTATCACTCTTGTATTCACCTGTAATAACTGAGCTCGATGGACCTCAGGTCTGACCCAGTGGAGGCATTGCTTATGTTTAATTATGCCATGCTTCTATTCATGTTATGCTTTAAATGACATGTGTTTTTTCCTTTTGTTTGGTTTTATACATACTTTCTTTGAACATGCTTCAAATTACACTGTTTTTATTCACAGTATGTTTTCATTCACGTCATATTCTGATTATTTGATGATTTATATCACAGGTGTCAAACTCAAGGACTGAGGGCTAAATCTGGCCCACCTGGCCGTTTTATGAGGCCCACAGAGTGATGCGGCATTTTCATTACCACCCCTGGTGTTATCTTCTGGCCGGCTCCCTCCTCCTCACTGCTGCAGTGCACAAAGCCACAGGCGGCGGCTCCTACGCGCATCCTACGCCTGAACCGGAAGCCTTCTCTCTGACGTTGCATCAGAAGAAAGGCTTCTGGATGAGATGCGGGACATGCAAGGAGCCGCTGCCCGTGGCTTTGTGCACACTGCGGTAGTGAGGTGGAGGGAGCCAGCAAGAAAATAACACTGAGGGTGGCAATGAAAACGCACATCATACCACAGGCTGCATAAAACGGCCAGGCGGGAGTCATCCATAAGATAATACAGCCGCTGGAGGGAGGTACCTAGTTGAGGTACAGCATGGAGGGAGGAAGACAACAAAGGTAGGGGAAATGATTTTATTTTGAATTTAGTGATTGAATTGTGTTAGTTTTGAGAATTTTCATCTGCTGTCTATTTTGCACTGTTCAGGAAGAAATGCATTTGTTTCTTTTTCTCTGGGGTTGTACTGCAAGTAGAGTTTTGAATCTTAGGGTTTCATTTGTATATATTAGTACTTTTAGTTTTTGGTCCCGTATTTCCATAGGTAGGAATGAATGTTGAAAAGCATACAGTGTGCTTTGTGTAGTTTAATTTTGTGGTTAACCATTATGAGGCTCTTAATAAATAGTCCAATAAGGGGCCTAAATCGGTACTTGGATGATCAAAAAGCCAGATCGTCCAAGTACCGATAATCAAAGCTGGTTTTAGATGTATCTAAAACCAGCTTAGGCCTTTCCCCTGCCTCTAAATGCCTAGAGCGAAAAGAGGCGTTTTTACAAGAGGCAAAAGTCCAGGAAGTGGGCCGACCTAGACTTAGTCGTACAGCAGGTATAACTAACGTGACCATTTATTTTTTTCATCAAAAGGGGACATCTATTAATTGTCAATCCCTCCCTAGCCCTGCCCCAATCCCACCCTAGCCCCGCCTCAACCCTGCCCTAGCCCCGACCCCAATCTCGCCCCCAATTTCTTCCATTCATTTTTCATGTACACATATCTTCATATTAATTCATAATGGTAACTTTAAAATTAAAAAAACTATAAAACAAACTATACGCAGAGAAAATGTTAATTATTTATATTTAGGGGGTTTCAAAGATGTCAAGGCAAATGATTTTAAAATATGCAATGTCACCTCAGTAACTATAGAAAAATAGACAAATATAGTGCAAAATATAGACAGCAGATATAAATTCTCAAAACTGACGTTTTGATCACTAAATTGAAAATAAAATCATTTTTCCTACCTTTGCTGTCTGGTGATTTCATGAGTCTCTGGTTGTGTTTCCTTCTTACTATGTATTGTCACAAACCCGGCACTACAGTTTGTTCCAGGGGAAGGACAAAAACCCCTAACTAACAGAGAGCAGATCAATGCAGCAACTCTCCTTCAAGCAGATCACCAAAGCTCTGTCCCTAGTAAGGGCGCCCAAAAGCAGGAGCCCTGGGAGGAGGGGAAACAGGATGAGATAATGGGGTTCTCTAAGCCTAGTGTAGCTCCTAACAAAGTACACTCTAGGAGACAAGCTCCTAGTCATTCCAGCACTCACCTGCTGAAATTAATTGAACAGCAGCAGAAAGCTTAGCACAGGGCTGCCCAGCCCCCATTCAGGTTAGGGCATGGCTCTCTGAGACCTGGTCGAATAGAACAGAGCAAGCTGAGCAAAGTCAGTCTGGATCCAGCTCTGGAAGGAGACTCGTGGCCAGGTGCTCCCATGTTCAAACCAGCAAATGAAATAGAGATGAGAGACCTGGATGATTCCTCTCTGCCAAGCCTGCCTGATTGCCTACAGACTGAGGAAGCCATGGACATTACCTGGGAGCCTGAAGAAGGAGCCGTGGAGCCATGGAGGAAAGCTAAGTTTCTCCTTGTGTTTTTTTTTTCTTAACTGCATTGTGTTTTTATGCATGTGGGACTTGTGCTTGCTGTGCGTGTGTGTGAGCATTTCCAAAGCTCACTCCTGAAGAATTCTCCTGAATTTTTGAAAGACTATGAACTGGGTTTTTGGATTTGTTTCTTTTTCTTGTGATAAGGAAAGTTTTAGCTACTGAGTGTTTTCAGTGGGAGTTGTGGGGTCTGAATTCACAAAAGATCCTGGGCTGGGATTGTGGGGCCATTCTTTGGCAGTTTTTTTGAAGTGAATTCAACAACTCCCCACCCCCACCAGATTACCTGTTCTGGCAGGGGAAAGCCTGTTTAATCTCAGGCTACCACAGTGTGCTAACTAAAGTACAGCCCTAGGCTAACCTAGTAGCTGCACCGTCTGAGCTGTGTTATGGTTGATCCTTTTTCTTTTGATGTGGGACTTTAAAATTGTGGCTACATTATGGACCACAAGACTTGTTAAATAAAGCACTACTATTTGGAAAGAACTCAGTTAACCTGATCTTTGTGTTCCTGACATTGTGACCACCAGCAGGGCCTTCCACCTTTGAAAGGCACGCCCAGATTTTTTTTGTTTTGTGCACTGCCCTGTAGCCATTCTGACTACTCGGTACCGGGGGTGTGACAGTATACTTTCTTTCATTTTTTTCTTTCTTTCTTTACTCAGGTCCAACAATTGTCCCTTTCTATTCCCTCCTTCCTTTCTTCCTATGTCCTTAGTGTTCCCCAGTACCTCTGTCCTGTGTCCCTAGTGCCCCCCAGTACCTCCTTCCCATGTCCTTAGTGCCACCAGTGCCTGTCCTGTGTCCTTAGTGCCCCCACTGCCTCCTTCCCATGTCCATAGTGCCCCCAGTGCCTCCTTTCCATGTCCATAGTGCCCCCAGTGCCTCCCTTCCATGTCCATAGTGCCCCAGTGCCTCTGTTCCGAGTCCCTAGTGCCCCCAGTGCCTCTGTCCCTAGTGCCCCCAGTGCCTCTGTCCCTAGTGCCCCCAGTGCCTCTGTCCCTAGTGCCCCCAGTGCCTCTGTCCCTAGTGCCCCCAGTGCCTCTGTCCCGAGTGCCTCCGTCCCGAGTGCCCCCAGTGCCTCCTTCCCAAGTGCCCCCAGTGCCTCCTTCCCGAGTCCCTAGTGCCCCCAGTGCCTCTTGCCTTTGTCCCTTACCCGAAGCCAGGCTGCCTCCTTAACCTCTCTCCAGTGCTTGATTCACCACCCCCACCCGCAGATTCAACCCCCCAGCCCACCTGCCGGCCCGTGTACCGCCGCTGCTTGCCTGTCTGCCTTCCTGCCTTGCCGATTGAAACGCTGGGCTGCCGCCACTGCTTCTTGGATTCTTCCCGACGTCAATTTTGACGTCGGAGAGGAAGTTCGGGCCAGTCAGGCAGCGATTGGCTGGCCCCGAACTTCCTCTCCGATGTCAAAATTGACGTCGGGAAGAACAAGAAGCAGCGGCTGCGGCGGCCCAGGTTTTCAATCTGCGCGGCAGGGAGGGAAAGTTATCGGCCGTCCTGGTGTCCCCGCGCACAGCTTCCTGAAAACAGGACATTTTTGGTGTCCCAAAGCGGTGGGTCGGGACAACGGGACTGTCCTGTTGAAAACGGGATGTATGGTCACCTTAGGTATAACCAAAAGTTGAGCAGGTTGCCTAGTCGGAACATACATGAAGGGACTTCTGTGGTCTCTGTTAGCAGAAAGTGCTTGAGCTCGTCTATGTTCACTACTATCTCTGAGTTCCTGATCTATGATGCAGTGCTCAGGGGCAGCCCTATAATGAGGAGCAGCATCTTACTGCCAGTCCTCTCTGCCTTTTCCGGCATCTAATGCTTTCACCCTTCTCCCCACAATCATCATTTTTCTCATTTTACCCCCTCCCCCCGACCGCATCTTACCTTTTTAGTTTTCTGTAAAAGTTGGTGGGAGGCGTTAACTATTCCCTGCCGTAAGTCCTTGCATCTTCTCTCCACTGCGGCCTGCCTCAGTGGAAACATGAAGTTGTCAGAGAAGGTGGACATATTTTTTGACAGTGGTGAGGGTGTTGGCTAATGCAGCTGTTACAGGTAGCATGATCGTTATGTCATCTACATAGGTGAAATTCCTGCAAAATCTAGGTTGGCTCCCAAAAATTGCATTAGAAGGTCCTTGGGGGATCCCACTGGGAGGGTGCCAGCTGTCGGAAAGTTCACCAACTTTATGTACAGCATAGTGCCAAGTGGTTAGTAAGCCTTGATACCAGGAGATCTAGAAACAGGGACGAAATGCGAGATAATAAAATTTGCGGACGACACAAAACTGTTTAGTGGAGCTCGGACTAAGGACTGCGAAGAATTGCAAAGGGACTTGAACAAACTAGGGGAATGGGCGACGAGATGGCAGATGAAGTTCAACATTGAGAAATGTAAAGTACTACATGTGGGAAGCCCGAGGTACAGCTATACGATGGGAGGGATGTTATTGAAGGAGAGTACCCAAGAAAGGGACTTAGAGGTAATACTGGACATGACAATGAAGCCAACGGCACAGTGCGCAGCGGCCACAAAGAGAGCGAATAGAATGCTATGTATAATCAAGAAGGGTATTACTACCAGAACGAAAAGTTATCCTGCCGTTGTATCGGGCGATGGAGCGTCCGCATCTGGAGTACTGCGTCCAATATTTGTCGCCATACTTTAAGAAGGATATGGCATTACTCGAGAGGGTTCAGAGGAGAGCGACACGTCTGATAAAAGGTATGTAAAACCTTTCATACACAGAGATTGGAGAAACTGGGACTCTTCCCTGGAGAAGAGGAGACTTAGAGGGGATATGATAGAGACTTACAAGATCATGAAAGGCATAGAGAGTGGAGAGGGACAGATTCTTCAACCTTTCGAAAAATAAAAGAACAAGAAGGCATTCGGAAAAGTTGAAAAGGGACACATTCAAAACGAATGCCAGGAAGTTCTTTACCCAACGTGTGGTGGACACCTGGAATGCACTTCCAGAGTGAGTAATAGGGCAGAGTACAGTACTGGGGATTCAAGAAAGGATTGGACAATTTCCTGCTGGAATAGGATATAGAGGGGTATAAATAGAGGATTACTGCACAGGTCCTGGACCTGTTGGGCCGCCGCGTGAGTGGACTGCTGGGCACGATGGACCTCAGTTCTGAACCAGAAGAGGCATTGCTTATGTTCTTATGTTTTAACTTAGACCAAGTCAAAACAGATATAAGTACCAAAAAGGGGCCGCTGAGTTGATTGCGGCTGCTGCAATCAGCTCAGCAGCCGCGGTAACCTGCCCACACCCCACTGCAACAATCGTGGCAGGAGAGATGCCTCATCTCCCTCGACCCGTGGCAGGAGAGATACCCAATCTCTCCTGCCGTGGTTCATGCCAGTTCGGGAGGGAGAGGTAATTGCGCTCGCTCCAGGAGAGATGCCCAATCATTCTAAAAGATTTGGAGGTGTGGGTGTGGCTATAAGCGGAGATGAGGAGGCCACAACAGCTAAATTTATAATGTACAACAAAGTCAATGCTTGTTTTCCTTATTTCTCTGTCTACCTCCTCCCTCTCTTGTCTTCTTATACTTCTGCCTTTAAGCATACCCCATTAATAATTCTCCTGCGCTGGCATAATACCTGTACTTACTTAGTAGTTCATCGTAAATTGAGTTGCTTTGTAGTTCATTCTAAAAGTGATCGGAGGCATGGGGAGATGAGGAGGCCACAACAGCTGAATTTATAATTTACAACAAAGCCGATGCGTATTTTCCTTATTTCTCTCTAGCTGCTTTGTGGTTCATGTGTACATTTAGCTGCTTTGTGGTTCATGTGTACATTTAGCTTTCTTTGTGGTTCATGTGTACATTTAGCTTTCTTTGTGGGTCAGTTGTACGTTTTAGGTTCTTTCTGGTTCTTGTGTACATTTAGGTGCTTTGTGGTTGATGTGTATATTGAGCTGCTTTGTGGTTCCTTTCTACATTGACCTCTTATTTCTTTCTCTACCTCCTCCCTCTATTGCCTTGCTAATCTCTTGCCTTGCTACTCTTCTACTTCCTCCATTAACAATTCTCCTGCCCTGGCTTAAAAACTGTACTGATTGTTTCCAACTTTGTTGTTCATTCGAAATTTAGTTGCTTTGTAGTTCATTCTAAAAGATTTGGAGGTGTGGGTATGGCTATAAGGGGAGATGAGGAGGCCACAACAGCTAAATTTATAATATACTACCAAGTCAATGCTTGTTTTCCTTATTTCTCTGTCTACCTCCTCCCTCTCTTGTCTTCTTATACTTCTGCCTTTAAGCATACTCCATTAATAATTCTCCTGCGCTGGCATAATACCTGCACTTACTTGGTAGTTCATCGTAAATTGAGTTGCTTTGTAGTTCATTTTAAAAGTGATCGGAGGCATGGGTGTGGCTATAAGGGGAGATGAGGAGGCCACAACAGCTGATTTTATAATGTACAACAAAGTCGATGCGTATTTTCCTTATTTCTCTCTAGCTGCTTTGTAGTTCATGTGTACATTTAGCTTTCTTTGTGGTTCAGTTGTATATTTAGGTGACAGGTCAAAAGCGCGCAAGACAATCACTTGCAGACAAAATCGCGCAAACAAATCAGCGCAAAGACAATTCAGCACAAGACAAGTAAGCGCAAAGACAATCCTGCGTAAGACATTTCAGCGCAAGACAATTGATCGCAGCGCAACTCATCGCAAGACAATTTTGCGCAAGATAACTCGGCACAATGACAATTCAGTGCGCCACTAGAGGCCGCTTGCCCCATTGAAGGACACGCGCATGTACAGCACATGACGTCATCACGTCAACGCGTGTTCAGTATGATTCCCTTGACTCTGCGTTTTCAACATAAGTCACGTGAATGCATTTTCGTTACCATGGTTACGTTATCTCATGATATATATTCTCCGAACAGCATTTAAATACAAGTCACGTGAATGCATTTTTGTTACTATGGTTACGTTTCCACATTATATATGTCCTCCGAACAGCCCGCCTTCCTTTCGCTGCCTGACCGTGTCTGTTATAGGTAAAGATCTGGTTTTGCTAGTACTTGATCTATAACGAATATTTGTCTTGCGCGAATTTTTCTCGCCTCTGGTGAGAGCGAACGTCCACATTCTTTCATTTACAGGTATGTTTATATTTCCTTTTCATGCGCAAGAAAAGGGAGGGTATGATTATAAAACTCAGGGTTGTGTCTTGCGTGCGCGCAATGGTCGATAAACTGACTAGGAACTGTTAACATTGGGTATGTTATTTATATTTCTGGTTCACGCGCAAGAAAAGCGAGGGTATGATCATAAAACTCAGCGCAATTGATTATGAAGTTTTATATAGGGTATGTTTATTTACATTTCCGGTTCTCACGCGCGCGCTGACCGTGTTTGTAAATGTCGCTGCCTTTGCAAGCGATACCAGATGCGTGCTACACAATCGCAACAAAAGCGAGGTAGAAGTTTAAAAATCAGCCAAATTCACTATGAATTGTTTATATTGGGTATGCTTATATTTTTATGTGGGTATGTTTATATATCATGGAATGCTCATCGCGCATGCGCGCATCAATAGTCATTCTTGCACGGGAAGGGGTAGACAAAATCGTGCGACACAATGGCGCGCCGACAAACGAGCACGGACAACTGAGCGCAAGGTTGACGGCGCACCGAAGAAAAGCACTATTTTAAAGGGCTCCGATGGGGGTGGGGGGACATCGCGCTGCCGTTGTGGGTGGTTTGGGGAGGGGTTGTAACCCCCCTCATTATACTTGAAACCAAACTTATTGCCTGTTTTTTAAGGAAAAAGTTAAGTTTTAAATATGAGGGGGGTTATAACCCCCCAAACCACACAACGGCAGCGCGATGTCCCACCACCCCCATCGGAGCCCTTTAAAATAGTGCTTTTCTTCGGTGCGCCGTCAACCTTGCGCTCAGTTGTCCGTGCTCGGTTGTCGGCGCGCCGTTGTCTCGCGCGATTTGGTCCCGTAACCGTAAAACGCGGTCCTCCCGGATCTAAACCCGCAGGTCCTTAAAAATCCGCGTTCCGCGCCACTTCTTTTAGTCTCTGGCTCTGACAGAGCTGTATGAGAATTTAACTCTGACGGATCTTAGCATGGGGAGGGGAAAGCATTAGGATCCGTCAGAGTTAAATTCTCATACAGCTCTGTCAGAGCTAGAGACTAAAAGTGGCAGGGACCTGAAAAGTGGTGCGGAACGCAGATTTTTAAGGACCTGCGGGTTTTGCATCCGTCTTGCGCTTAGTTTTCCCGCATGTTAAAAGAGCGAGAAGGTTGAGTTATGGTATTAAGATTATGTATAATATGATGATGGATATTAATTGGAAGCATAATTGGATGGAGTTATATAATTGAAAAGTAATAAAGATGTAAAGAAACATGTTGGCATGAGGTAAAAACTCTTATGCCAGCAACACTAGTATCTGAATGTTTAATTTGAGTGTTGCATTATCTAATGATACAATATTATTGGGTAAGTACATGAGAAAAAAAAAGTAAAAATATCAGCACTGGAGTCACCATTCAACATATAAGTAATAATTTGAAAGATCATGGTAGACTCAAGTATATAGTTTTGGGTGCAATTCATAATGTCACATTATCAAAATGGAAAGAACAGTAACAATAAAAAAGGGAAGTTGTAATAATTTTAATAAAATTTGGGAGCCATTAACATCTTACTGTAATGAATACACACTATTTTCTAGTTAAAGATTATTAAAGTCTTATTGTTGGGAGGGGGGTCTAAATTATACTATTATCATTGATATTGGGAAAAGTAAGAGTCGGGAAGTGGGGTGGGAAGGGAGGTACTTGTATCTATTATGTGATAATATAGACAGATTGACATGTGATGTATTTCATTTTAATGTTTTGATTCTTGTACACATGATGTGTCATTGAAAATGAATAAAGATTTAAAAAAAAAATAAGTGTGCTTATGGTTTATAGTTTTATAAAGGCAATGGGTACCATTTTCTTTTGCAGGTATCATACATAAGAGGATATTCACATTTACAGGTATATGCATAGCTTCATTTTTTGGTTTTGCTAAATCGGAACAATAGGATAGGATAAGTAGTCTGATGGTAGGGCTTATTGGTGTAAACTTTTAGCCTTGGGTGTGTAGTGAGGGTGATTGTATACCATTGTTGTGGGTCCTTGTTTTGGGCCTCTCTGCCTTCCTTCTGTCTGCGCTTAGGTATAATGACGTTCTTAATCCATGATGGTTGGCAAGCCAGATTTCCACTATTAGAGGTATGATTGCAAAGGTAAGTACAGACATAGTGGGTCCTGTTTGTTATATCTATGTGCTAACCTTATAAATTTCAGTCTTGCAGTCATGTGCTGAGGGATATGAATTTGCTGAAACCCTAGTCTTGTCTAGAAGTTCAATATTGGAGGCAAGGTAAGTACAGAGGTATAGGGATTTTTTATCTTCTATGTATGTAATAACCTTATATAATCTACTATTGAAGGTGACTACAATCAACAGAGGACAATCAAGAGACCACGATCAACAGAGGACAGACATCTTCAGTGTTTTCCTGACGGGGATCGCAGCCTTGCAGGTATATGGTGTTGTGCCATAGTGCTGAACTCTACATATGTATGGCCTAACCTCACCTATTTGACCTTTGCAGGTTTTTTTGTGTGCTGGAGGTTGGTGGGGGGTGAACATGAAATTTACATGCATGTTATAACTCTTGCAGGTACTGGTTCATGGTCGAAGGTCGACTACAGTTCTTGAGGGTTTCATCGATATACTTCCAGTCTTACAGGTATGATGTTCTTTTGAGTAGTTCATTCATGATATAGGCAATTGTATATCAATTGCAAGTCAAAATAGGATAATGTTATTAATTGTATGGTTTCAGGAGTGATTTGACATAGACATGGAAGTAATAACTTCACAGCGTGGGAGAGAGCACTGGGTTCATGAGGGCTATCGATATCGTCGTGACCGAGTGATGGCAGACGGATCCACGTCCTGGAGGTGTGTGCGCCGTGACTGTATGGGAAGAAGAAAGAGGCTCGTCGATGGATCTTCTGTCGAGATAACGGCGCATGTGCATGCACCCAACAATGCCAGAATTGAAGCTGATCGAATGATGGGAGACATACGTGAAAGAGCTGTGGCTACGGTTGAAAGGCCACGACAGATCATTCATGGCACAACAGCTGGTACAAGTTTAGAAGCAGCTATATTATTGCCTGCATACACCTCCATGCAGAGAACAATTAATAGAAAGAGAAATGCAGGCCATCTAGCAATGGGTAATCCCAGTTGCATAAGAGATACAAATTCCTGAGCCGCTACAAAGAAGCACACGTGGTGAACAATTACTGTTGTGGGATTCAGGTGAAAATGATGAAAGACGCATTTTCATTTTCACAACAGAATCTAATCTTGAAGTGTTGGAGCAACATGGGCATTGGTTCATGGATGGGATATTCAAAGTTGCCCCCCATTTGTTTGTCCAAGTCTTTACCATCCATGCATTTGTAGACAATTGTGCACTTCCCATGGTCTACGTGTTGTTGAACAGTAAAAGGGAGGAGGACTATGAACGTGTGTTGAGGAAACTGCTGGAAACCAGAAACACGTTGGCACCATTGACAATCTTGATGGACTTTGAGAGAGCAAGTCTGCAAGCTGCCCACACAGTATTTCCCAATGCTACAGTTTCTGGGTGCCTGTTCCATCTGGGTCAATCATTGTGGCGCAGAATTCAACATGAGGGACTGATCGCCAGCTATAGAGATGAGGAGAGAGTAAGATTGTTCACCAAAATGCTGTTAGCATTAAGTTTTGTTCCTGTGGATGATGTTGCTGAGTGTTTCGAGACCTTGGAGGAGAGTCGACCAGATGAACTGACCCCGGTGTATGACTATTGGGAAGACAATTACATCGGTAGAATGCGGCATAATGGGAGACGTGTCCCACCGTTTCCTATTCCTCTGTGGAATATGCGCTCCCCTGTGGAAGATGGACTGCCTCGGACCAATAATTCAGTTGAAGGTTGGCACCATGCATTTCAATCCTCTGTTGCATGCCACCATCCAACCATTTTTAAACTCCTTGAACATATACAGCGTGAACAAGATCACACAGAACAGCTGCTTGCTCGATTCCAGGCTGGTAACCTGTAAGAGCACGTATGTGAGTGACGCAAAGACTAACAACGCTGCTGCCAACATATGGACAAAGACCTCTCTTTCATTATCTCCGTGGTTTAGCACATAATCTGGAACTTTAGAGTTTGATGTTGAAGTTCAGGTTTTCCTGTTGCTATGCTACAATTGTGTTCACTCAGTGATTTGAACTTTGCTTTGACATGTCCATACGGTGTTCCCAAGCACATATGCTGCAGGAACAGAAGAGACACTTTGAAATGTCTATGTCCCCCTCTCCTTTTGGTGGCCCGAAAGCTAGAGGCCTGCAAACTGTTGCGCTCAGGATCTCTCCCCCAGGAGTTTCCCTGA
Organism: Geotrypetes seraphini; assembly: GCF_902459505.1. Classification (NCBI taxonomy): domain Eukaryota; kingdom Metazoa; phylum Chordata; class Amphibia; order Gymnophiona; family Dermophiidae; genus Geotrypetes; species Geotrypetes seraphini. The sequence continues at coordinate 252,287,287 of NC_047086.1, forward strand.
AGCCCTCCTCTGGCCCCTACCTATCCTAGTATCCACTGCTCTGACATGTGCCAAGCGTGAAGGTTTTTTATGCCGAGCAAGGTAACCCACTCAAGCATACTGTACTCGCTTTGACATTTTCAAGGTGTTGTGGGTGGTGTTCAAAGGCTTTTTCCTTCACGTAGGGAAGGTCAAATGGTGTCTTGGATGGAGCGGCTTCAGGGATAGCCAGTGTTGAGCTCCTTCCCTCTTTCTACCCTTTAAATGTTGCTCATTTAATTTGAAGGGTGTGTATGGTCTTTCTTTTTCAAGGGTCTGATAGCAAAATGTTTATTTTCCACACATGGTGCATGAACAGATGAGACACTTTAAATTGTCTATGTCCCCAACTCCTTTTGGTGGGCCAGACAGCCAGAGGCCTGCTATCTGTTGTTTCAACTGTTTCACTTAAACTGTCTGTTAATTTGCTCCTGATGTTGTTTCACTGCTATAACCACATCCTCCTCACTTACTATCACTGATGTTTAACTGCTGTGCTAACCCTTAATGAATATATTATTGCACACTTGTTTATGATTTAAAACGAATAAAGACTTTATAAACAATTCAGCATGTTGTACATAAAAGATCATGAATGGTGAACTGAAAGATTTTGTGTGTTTGACACTGCATTTGAACATATGTGTATTACATGTTTATCACATATGCAATATTTTAATAAACATTTACCAATGGTTAAAACATTTTGTTGTTTTCTTTGTTAGTATGACATTAATAACCATGCCATTAAATGTAAGTTTTTATTGTACTATCCCACTAAGTAACAAGTAAGGACACAATGGAAACAATTAACTGTTAGAAAGAATTGCAAGTGAAGCATTTAAATTAAAATGTTTTATTATTGGAACACTTGATGTAAGATTAAAAAATGATTAACATTTCTTCAAATCATATTTATTCTGACATCATTAAATATATCATTGGCCAATCTTTCCATTTCATTTTAGGATACATAGTTTATCCTAGAATGAATAATAATATATAACTGGTGTCCAAGATGCTCTATATTAAATAACAACCCACGTTTGTCTCATAGTTGCAAACATTGATCATCTCATCCAACAACAAATTCGTGGCCATTTTTATTTTTATAATTCTTTATTCATTTTCACAAATTACATTAAGTGTTAATATTTTCATTCACAGTAACAATAAATACATCACTTATAAACAATCATTGTTATATTACATATATTCTTATCCCTATCCCTCTCCCATCATAAAGAGTTCCACCAAAAGTTATAATTTAATCTCCTCCAGTCTTTCCAATTATATGTGATTTGTTGAATGGCAACCCCTGTCATTATTAGTAATAATTTATTGTTATTCGCAGAAATCTGACTTTTTGCTCTCATATCCATACCAAATATCACAGTATCATAGAATAATGCCACTGGGTTTTCAAATAAATTATTAATGTGGTCCCAAATTGATTTCCAAAAATTCATAATATATGGGCAATGAAACAATAAATGATCTAAAGTTCCTGCTTCTAAATGACAATGCCAGCATCTAATAGACAAAGAACTATCTAATTTTTGCAACCTAACAGGGGTCCATAACGCTCTATGCAACAGAAAAAACCAAGTTTGTCTCATAGATGCTGACACCGTACATTTTATCCTCCAAGACCAAATTCGTGGCCATTGAAATGCAGTAATTTCATGCTTAATCTCAATGCTCCAAATATCTCTTAAGCCAGTTTTTAATTTCTTCTTAGTAAATCCATTTAATAATTTATACCACTGGGCGGCCTGGTGACCCAAGAAGTCTGTCTGAAAACAAAGAAACTCCATACTATAATGATTATTAAGGTTTTTCCAATCAGGGAACCACGCCTGAATGGCATGCTTCAGTTGCATCCATCTAAAATTTTCTGATTTATTAAGTCCAAACTTATGTTGCATAGCACCATTAGACATAACATCATCCAATATACGTATTCCTGCTATCATCCAATGTTTCCGGACTAGTCTTTCTCCGCCAATTTGAATCCTGGAGTTTACCCATATAGATTGATTTGTAGATTTGTAAATTGGAATAGTTGTTAAATTGCTTACATATCGTAAAGTTTTCCAAGTATCTGCTAGTATTCTATTGTCCTTACTATAGCTAGGTATTTTGATACTGAGAACATGGGACAGTCGCAATGGAGACATGAGTTGCCATTCTATCCACAACCAATCTGGGAGTTTTTCCATGAGTTCTGGGAGGATCCAATACATACCATGATGCAAAATATAGGCTTGATGGTACCTTCAGAAAGTGGTGGTCAATGGCACCCTCTCTGAGACATCGGAGGTGACTAGCGGTGTGCCTCAGGGCTCAGTCCTGGGACCATCCCTTTTTAACATATTCATAAGGGACTTGACCCGAGGGCTTCAGGGTAAAGTAGCGCTGTTCGCCGACGACGCCAAACTGTGTAATATAGTGGGTGGAAGCAATCCCACGGATGGTATGACGCAGGATCTGATCAAGTTGGAAAAATGGTCCACGACATGGCAGCTGGGCTTCAACGCTAAGAAGTGTAAGGTCATGCATCTCGGCAGCAGAAATCCATGCAGAACATACACCTTGAATGGAGAAACACTAGCTAGGACTTCAGAGGAACGGGACTTGGGAGTGATCATCAGTGCAGACATGAAGGCTGCCAAACAAGTGGAGAAGGCCTCATCCAAGGCGAGGCAAATGATGGGATGTATCAATAGAAGCTTCGTCAGCCGCAAACCTGAAGTCATAATGCCACTGTATAGAACCATGGTGAGACCTCATCTAGAGTACTGTGTGCAATTCTGGAGGCCACATTACCGTAAAGATGTGCTTCGAGCTGAGTCGGTCCAGCGAATGGCCACTAGGAAGGTCTCTGGACTCAAGGGTCTCTCATACGAGGAAAAACTGGGCAAATTGCAGCTGTACTCTCTAGAGGAGCGCAGGGAAAGGGGTGACATGATTGAGACTTTTAAGTACGTCACAGGTCGTGTCGAGGTAGAAAACGATATATTCCTTCCCAAGGGACCCTCGGTCACAAGGGGGCACCCGCTCAAACTCAGGGGAGGGAAATTTAGAGGTGACATCAGGAAGTATTTCTTCACAGAAAGAGTGGTAGATCACTGGAACAAACTTCCGACGCAGGTAATCAAGGCCACAAGCGTGCTCGACTTTAAGAATAAATGGGACATCCACGTGGGATCCCTACGTGGGTCGAGCAGCACTCAGACTTAATGGGGTGGGTCAGTGGAGTGGGCAGACTTGATGGGCTGTAGCCCTTTTCTGCCGTCACCTTTCTATGTTCTATTAAAGTTTGGAAAATTTACCCCTCCCTCTTAAATTGATCTTTGTAAAGATACCAAAGCTATTCTAGGAGTTTTACCCAGCCAAATACATTTTAACAGAATGCTATTTAACGGTTTATAAAAGGACCCTTGAAAATATACCGGCAACATACCCATCTGATAACAAACCACAGGCAAAATCATCATCTTAATAGTTTGGACTCTCCCCCACCATGAAAGGTGTAACTTGAAACTTCTAAGACATTAGCAGAGAAAATAAGTTCGCAATTCCAATAGAAAAATAAAAATTTTAAATGCCATGATTTATATAGGTTAAATCATCTCCTGTACAATTGACCTGTTGGCATATTATCAGTGCAGAGTGATTTAGATTCCATTTTCATGTTAACATTATGTCAGTTAACTTTAGGACAAAAGTAAGAATTAACGGATGACCCAATACACATCTTAGTGTGATGATACCTATATAAGGTTATAAAATATACCCCATCCTCTGAAATTGGTTTTTGTCCAGATACTTTAATGCAATTATTTATAAAAGACCAGTTAAAGAAATGCATCCCATAATTGCTGTGCACATCTCATTAAACCTCTATCTATTTATTTACAACAACGATCATTATGGAAAACATGATGTTTAGTAATCAACATAAGTGTAAATAGAAAAGGCAGCATCTTACTTACTGCATTGAGCAGTAATGTATTTCCTCCGCATCCCTCTTCCCTAACATATGTGATGTATGACTGTATTAATATATTAGGAGTGGAAAATGATGTGTAATAATTAAAATAATTTGCTCATGACTCCCTGATCTTTTTAAAACTAATATAATTTTATAGTTCTTATGCGTTTCCCATATGCAAACACTGTAATAGCTGCGCATGCGCGGATGCGTCAATCTCTCACGCATTTGACTTGCACCCAATCCTTTTGCGTATACAATAAATAAAAGATTATTGCCAGTATTTGATAAAGCCTTTTCTCATGTACGCTGCACTTTCATATCGGCGCGACTCACATCTGAATATTTAGGATCAATAGGTTAGCACATGCATACATTGAACAACATATGCGCAATTAAGCCCCCCACCCGTATTTACAAATGTCACCATTTATTCAGATTTCCCATTAACTGTTCGTCCGCACAGTTTTCACTTGCGCTCATTATACTAAAACCCGTCAATTGCGCGCTGGGAAACTAACCAGTCAATTGCGCGAAAAAGTACTATAACTTTAATATGATGACACACGTCATCATTATGCACTAATGGAGACATGCTGATGTTGTCATGCGTTTCAACACATATGCGCGCCATGCTAACGCTAATTGTGTTTCGATCAAGTACTACAAAACTATATAGTATAAAATTCACACATACTCAATTAATATGCGCATTTCATCACTACAGTGAAGTAAAATCTGTTTGACGATTAACCATATAACACGTGTTTTAGATAACCAATAGCAGCGCTGAAAAGGAAATCTCACGATATTCACACACCATCGGTCATGTAACTGGTATATAAGCTTTGCAGAAACGTCATAGATTCACAGAGAAGATGGCATCCTGAGTACTTCACGCTCAATGCTAAACAGCTTTTCCCCGTTTAGGGGAAAAGAAGAAATATTGGTGAAATGGACAGGGCCTGGGGTAAACTGGCGCACCTTTTCAACGCCTGCGCTATAACACCGTGCTCCGTAAGTATTTATCAAATACATGTTCATAGACAATTGCGCGCTGACAAATTGGTGCGGAGAAATTTTTATTTTTTTTGCGCAGAAGGCAAAAATGGATACGCATCTCATGAAATCGCGCACTGCGTCATCATGCATCTGCTGAAAAATTGCGTAGTTGATAATGGTGTGTCTCATTTACTTATTTGAGTTAAATAGCTGTATTCCAGTCGTGTTTCAGAATTTACACAATGAATATGCTTGGAATCTATTTCCATGCACTGCTTTCAATGCATATTCATTGGTAAAATCCTGAAACCCGGACGACTGAAGTTGCCTACCCTTGCTTTAACATATCCCATATATATATCATGGCTCACTCATTTCTCTCCATTATATAATAGGTTGAGGATTTGAAGAAAAAGGCCCGAGAGCTCAGGCTACATCACTCTGCATGGGTGCGGGCTGTCCGGCGCAATCTGGACAACACCCCAGGTATGTTACAGTAAAATATCGGTTGGGTATAAGGTGTGCAGTCATAATATCTGTGTTGACTAATCATGTATTTTAAACATTAACAATTCTTCATATACTTCTGACACTACATGCATTTATGTCTTCAGATGCAAGTGAGGAGGAAGAGGAGGAGGAGGAGGATCAGGAGGAGAAGGAATAGGAGGAAGATACCCCTATCCCTGACCGGCCGTTCCTTATCCCCCGCAGACGCCCCGTCCAACGTCCCAACCCCCTTCCACCTCTGCCCAGCCCCGTCCAACGTCCCAACCCCTTTCCACCTCTACCCAGTCTCATCCCACTTCCCCCCACCGATGCCCTAGACCACCCTCTAGGATCCCCCTAAGAACACGCCCCAAACCCTGCCCTGCCCCTTCATTCCCAATGCCCAGTTCCCCCTCCCTCCCACCCCCTAAACCCCAGTTCTGCCTTAAACTTTTCCCTGAAATTCGACCCTCTGTCATCACCTCTCCCCCAGCCCTCCCATGTACCTCCATGAGTACTGCCTCAACCCCCATCCTGGACAGATTCAGCGACCTCTCTGTCCAGTCCGGTAAGTGTTCTGATATTTTGATTCTGTAATTTTTTTATTTTAAAATCTTTTATTCATTTTTACAATGTACATCAAGTGTACAATTAATAAACACATTTAAGATTTAAGACATCAATTGAATTTTCTTAATATAATATCAAATGCTTAGGTTTATTCATATGTAGCAAAAAGAACCAAGTTTGTCTCATAGATGCTTCCACTGTACACTTTATCTGCCAAGACCATGCTGACTACGTAATTGTCTTTTCAATGTCCACCTGCTTTTCATGCTCTTTTTCATTGCTATGTCAACATCCCCCCTCCCCATTCAATTCCCCAACCATTGTTCCACCTGTTTTGCCCCCCTCCGACCCTCCATCAGAGATTGTGGGACCAACCCTGCACCGGCCACCACCCCTGTTGCAGCGACCACTATTGTGGCTCACGCTGCCACAAACAGATCCTCCGCCCAGTTCTGTAACAGCGAAGGACATTTACACGGCGGTGGTTACCATCTTAGCAGGGGTGGAACACATGAACAACTATGATGAGGAGTCCGTCCGACACATCCGTGACGTGACAGGGGCACTACAAGTCTTGCTTGAAGCACTTCGTGGTGCCCCTCCCAACCCGCCCACCCCGTGAATGGCTCCCGCTGTTACCGAGGGAGCTGAACCCTCTTGTCACCACTCCTCCCTCCCCTCCTTCCCCCGCGCCACACTCCCTCCCCCTCCTGCCCTCAGCCCTCCCAGAAAAAATACAAAAAAATGACAAAAACTCCCTCCCCTTCTTCCCCCTGCCTCACGCCCTCCCCCTCCTGCCCTCAGCCCTCCCAGAAAAAATACAAAAAAATGACAAACTCCCTGTCCTTCTTCCTCCCCTTTTCATCCACCCCCCTCCACACTCCCACCCCTTCACATCCGTTCCCAACTTACCCACCCCACTCCACCTACAGTCTCCAGCATCATGACTCGCCTGCCTCCTACCGTCTCGTGGGATCTTCAGTCCTCCTGTGAGTGGCTCTCTCCCTCTCCCTCCCTCTCTCTCTCCCTCACCCTCCCTCTCTCTCTCTCCCTGACAACAGTGTTTTATTTGCCCTCCAGCCTCCTGTGTTGCAGCAGCTGTGACTACAACTTCACAATTCAAGTCTCCAGCATCATGACTCACCTGCCTCCTACCGTCTCGTGTGATCTTCAATCCTCCTGTGAGTGGCTCTCTCCCTCTCCCTACCTCTCTCTCTCCCTCTCCCTCCCTCTCTCTCTCTCCCTGACAACAGTGTTTTATTTGCCCTCCAGCCTCCTGTGTTGCAGCAGCTGTGACTACAACTTCACAATTCAAGTCTCCAGCATCATGACTCACCTGCCTCCTACCGTCTCGTGTGATCTTCAATCCTCCTGTGAGTGGCTCTCTCCCTCTCCCTACCTCTCTCTCTCTCCTCCCTGACAACAGTGTTTTCTTTGCCCTCCAGCCTCCTGTGTTGCAGCAGCTGTGACTACAACTTCACAATTCAAGTCTCCGGCATCATGACTCGCCTGCCTCCTACCGTCTCGTTTGATCTTCAATCCTCCTGTGAATGGCTCTCTCCCTCTCCCTCCCTCTCTCTCTCCCTCTCCCTCCCTCTCTCTCTCTCCCTGACGACAGTGTTTTATTTGCCCTCCAGCCTCCTGTGTTGCAGCAGCTGTGACTACTTCACAATTGAATTCTCCAGCATCATGACTCGCCTGCCTCCTACCGTCTTGTGTGATCTTCAATCCTCCTGTGAGTGGCTCTCTCCCTCCCTCTCTCTCTCCCTCACCCTCCCTCTCTCTCTCTCCCTGACAACAGTGTTTTATTTGCCCTCCAGCCTCCTGTGTTGCAGCAGCTGTGACTACAACTTCACAATTGAATTCTCCAGCATCATGACTCGCCTGCCTCCTACCGTCTCGTGGGTTTTTCAGTCCTCCTGTGAGTGGCTCTCTCTCCCTCACCCTCACTCTCTCCTCCCTGACCGCAGTGTTTTCTTTACCCTCCAGCCTCCTGTGTCGCAGCAGCTGTGACTACAACTTCACAATTGAATTCTCCAGCATCATGACTCGCCTGCCTCCTACCATCTCATGAGATCTTCAGTCCTCCTGTGAGTGGCTCTCTCTCCCTCACCCTCCCTCTCTCTCCTCCCTGACCACAGTGATTTCTTTGCCCTCCAGCCTCCTGTGTCGCAGCAGCTGTGACTACAACTTCACAATTGAATTCTCCAGCATCATGACTCACCTGCCTCCTACCGTCTCAGCTCCCATGTCTGCACTTGGCTTGCCAGCTCTCCTTTGATGATCAGAAAAATGTGACATATCTATGATACTTTTAAAAAGACATTTTAATATACAGTTTATTGAAAATAAAGGACAACTGCGTACAGGATAAATGCAAAACCTTATCAAACATAACTTTTAATTTACATGGCTGTGTCAACTAGGTAGAATTTGTAATGCTACAAGATTGACAGCTTATCTTGTTTAGAGATGTTCTTAATAGAGTAGAACACTTATCATTCTTAATCCTTTAAGTATAAATTAGATGAAATGCATAGAGGTGATATGTTAACATCTTTCCTTTCGTGCACACACAATGTGATAGATGTATAAGGTGTACACCTGGCATAATTTTAGTCACCCATCTCCCTGTATGCCTCTTGTAAGGAGATGCGCATTTAGTTTGCTTTAAATCCAGAACTACTTACCATTAATAAAACAGGGGCACTGGTCTCCTGAAGTAATAGCATGTATTTAATACGTACTTCCTGAGTGCAGTGTCAAAGCACTAGCATTGAACAGGTGTGCCAGTTTCCCCCAGGTCCAGTCCATTTCACCTATATTTCTAACTTTCCTCTTGATGGGGAATAGTTTAGCATTGAGCGACATGTACTCAGTTAATCAGAGTACTTCACGCTTGGAGAATTTGTGCTTGTGCACACAAAATCCATAATAGGAAGCCATCTTCTCTGTGAATCTATGACATTTTTGGAAAGTACTCGGTTAATCTAAGTACTTCACCACCAACCACCCCTGTTTCAGCGACCACTATTGTGGCTCACACTGCACACAGACACACACACACACTGACTGAATGAGAACCAAAGAGTCAGTTTTCTCCACACTATGTCCATTTTTCAAATGTTCCTGTGCTTGATGGGGGAACAATACTTTAGCATTGAACAATACGTACTCTATATGGACTACATTTATGTATGTATCTCTATATGATCTTATAAAGTTCATAGCCTTTTACATCCTCCAGTTCAAACACTGAAGCTCAAGGCTTAACTATTTTATAACTAAAGCATACAGGAAACTTCCCTTTCTGTGAATTTAGGCTTTTCATCCACTCCCTGTCAATTTCTACAATGTTCCTGTGCTTACCCTTGCAGTCATATCTCTGTTGACTAAGAATTTTTTTAAGCATTTACAGGTCTTCATATACTTCTGACACAACATGCATTTATTTCTTCAGATGAGAGTGAGGATGTGGAACAATAATTTATGACTGCTTTTAATGTTCAATTCTCCAATATTCCTGTGCTTGAATGTGTCTGGTAACGGGACAAAAACACCTGGGTCAAAAACAGAACTATCCCAAAATCTGCAGCCTATAACTGGGTAACCTGGCCACCCTGTTACTTTGATTTATTAAACTCCTTTTCAAATATAAGAATGACACAGGGACACAGGAGCTAAATTTCACCATCCTGTTCCTATGAGTTATGTTGCTATCCTTGTGCCTCTCCCATTCCTATCATCTCTGCTTTAACAGTGTCAGGTCAAAAGCACGCTGCGACAAAGGCACACCCAGACAATTGAGCGCAGCGCGGAGGTGTGCGCCGCACAAAATTTAAGTTTTTAGGAGCTCCAACGGGGGGGTTTTGTTGGGGAACCCCCTCAGTTTACTTAATAGACATCGCGCCGGCGTTATAAGGGGTGTGGGGGGTTGTAACCCTCCACATTTTACTGTACACTGAACTTTTTCCCTAAAAACGGAAAAAGTGAAGTTATCAGTAAAATGTGGAGGTTACAAACCCCCACACACCCCCACAATGCCCCCACAACGCGGCAAAGTGGGGGGGTTCCCCAACAAAACCCCGTTGGAGCCCTAAAAACCATGATTTAGACCGGTGCGCGCCTCCGCGCTGTGCTCAATTGTCTGGGTGCGTCTGTCGCGGAGCGCTTTTGAACTGACACCGTCTTGCGCTGAGTTGTCCCGCTCGTGCACATTTCGGAAAACAACTTGCGCTCAATTGTCTTGCTCTCAAATGTCTCACTCTCGGTTGTCTTTGCGCTCAATTGTCTTACGCTCATTTGTCTTGCGCTTAGTTGTCTCGCGCTCGGTTGTCTACGCGATTTTGTCCGTGCGTGATTGTCTATGAACCGTATATTTAGCATTTTTGTGGTTCAGATGAACATTTGGTGCTTTGTGGTTATTGTGTACATTGAGCTGCTTTGTGGTTGATGTATACATTGAGCTGCTTTGTGGTTCCTTTCTACTTTGACCTCTTATTTCTCTCTCTACATCCTCCCTCTCTTGCCTTGCTACTCTCTTGCCTTCCTACTCTCCTACCTACTCTAGTAATAATTCTCCTGCCCTGGCCTAAAAACTGTACTGATTTTTTCCAACTTTGTTGTTCATTCGAAATTTTGTTGCTTTGTAGTTCATTCTAAAAGATTTGGAGGTGTGGGTGTGGCTATAAGGGGTGATGAGGAGGCCACAACAGCTAAATTTATAATGTACTACCAAGTCAATGCTTGTTTTCCTTATTTCTCTCTCTACCTCTTCCCTCTCTTGTCTTCTTACTCTTCTGCCTGTAAGCTTACCCCATTAACAATTCTACTGCGCTGGCATAATACCTGCACTTGGTAGTTCATCGTAAATTGAGTTGCTTTGTAGTTCATTCTAAAAGTGTTCGGAGGCATGGGTGTGGCTTATAAGGGGAGATGAGGAGGCCACAACAGCTAAATTTCTAATGTACAACAAAGTCAATGCGTATTTTCCTTATTTCTCTCTAGCTGCTTTGTGGTTCATGTGTACATTTAGCTGCTTTGTAGATCATGTGTAGATTTAGCTTTCTTTGTGGTTAAAGTTGTATATTTAGGTTTTTTTGTTGGTCAGATGTACATTTTAGGTGTTTTCTGGTTCTTGTGTACGTTTAGGTGCTTTGTGGTTGATGTGTACGTTTAGGTGCTTTGTGGTTGATGTATACATTGAGCTGCTTTGTGGTTCCTTTCTACTTTGACCTCTTATTTCTCTCTCTACCTCCTCGCTCTCTTGCCTTGCTACTCTCTTGCCTTCCTACTCTCCTACCTACTCTATTAATAATTCTCCTGCCCTGGCCTAAAAACTGTACTGATATTTTCCAACTTTGTTGTTCATTCGAAATTTTGTTGCTTTGTAGTTCATTCTAAAAGATTTGGAGGTGTGGGTGTGGCTATAAGGGGTGATGAGGAGGCCACAACAGCTAAATTTATAATGTACTACCAAGTCAATGCTTGTTTTCCTTATTTCTCTCTCTACCTCCTCCCTCTATTGTCTTCTTACTCTTCTGCCTGTAAGCTTACCCCATTAACAATTCTCCTGCGCTGGCATAATACCTGCACTTACTTGGTAGTTCATCGTAAATTGAGTTGCTTTGTAGTTCATTCTAAAAGTGTTCGGAGGCATGGGTGTGGCTTATAAGGGGAGATGAGGAGGCCACAACAGCTAAATTTCTAATGTACAACAAAGTCAATGCGTATTTTCCTTATTTCTCTCTAGCTGCTTTGTGGTTCATGTGTACATTTAGCTGCTTTGTAGTTCATGTGTACATTTAGCTGCTTTGTAGATCATGTGTAGATTTAGCTTTCTTTGTGGTTAAAGTTGTATATTTAGGTTTTTTTGTGGTTCAGATGTACATTTAGGTGTTTTCTGGTTCTTGTGTACGTTTAGGTGCTTTGTGGTTGATGTGTACGTTTAGGTGCTTTGTGGTTATTGTGTACATTGAGCTGCTTTGTGGTTGATGTATACATTGAGCTGCTTTGTGGTTCCTTTCTACTTTGACCTCTTATTTCTCTCTCTACCTCCTCGCTCTCTTGCCTTGCTACTCTCTTGCCTTCCTACTCTCCTACCTACTCTATTAATAATTCTCCTGCCCTGGCCTAAAAACTACTGATATTTTCCAACTTTGTTGTTCATTCGAAATTTTGTTGCTTTGTAGTTCATTCTAAAAGATTTGGAGGTGTGGGTGTGGCTATAAGGGGTGATGAGGAGGCCACAACAGCTAAATTTATAATGTACTACCAAGTCAATGCTTGTTTTCCTTATTTCTCTCTCTACCTCCTCCCTCTCTTGTCTTCTTACTCTTCTGCCTGTAAGCTTACCCCATTAACAATTCTCCTGCGCTGGCATAATACCTGCACTTACTTGGTAGTTCATCGTAAATTGAGTTGCTTTGTAGTTCATTCTAAAAGTGTTCGGAGGCATGGGTGTGGCTTATAAGGGGAGATGAGGAGGCCACAACAGCTAAATTTCTAATGTACAACAAAGTCAATGCGTATTTTCCTTATTTCTCTCTAGCTGCTTTGTGGTTCATGTGTACATTTAGCTGCTTTGTAGTTCATGTGTACATTTAGCTGCTTTGTAGATCATGTGTAGATTTAGCTTTCTTTGTGGTTAAAGTTGTATATTTAGGTTTTTTTGTGATTCAGATGTACATTTTAGGTGTTTTCTGGTTCTTGTGTACGTTTAGGTGCTTTGTGGTTGATGTGTACGTTTAGGTGCTTTGTGGTTATTGTGTACATTGAGCTGCTTTGTGGTTGATGTATACATTGAGCTGCTTTGTGGTTCCTTTCTACTTTGACCTCTTATTTCTCTCTCTACCTCCTCGCTCTCTTGCCTTGCTACTCTCTTGCCTTCCTACTCTCCTACCTACTCTATTAATAATTCTCCTGCCCTGGCCTAAAAACTGTACTGATATTTTCCAACTTTGTTGTTCATTCGAAATTTTGTTGCTTTGTAGTTCATTCTAAAAGATTTGGAGGTGTGGGTGTGGCTATAAGGGGTGATGAGGAGGCCACAACAGCTAAATTTATAATGTACTACCAAGTCAATGCTTGTTTTCCTTATTTCTCTCTCTACCTCCTCCCTCTATTGTCTTCTTACTCTTCTGCCTGTAAGCTTACCCCATTAACAATTCTCCTGCGCTGGCATAATACCTGCACTTACTTGGTAGTTCATCGTAAATTGAGTTGCTTTGTAGTTCATTCTAAAAGTGTTCGGAGGCATGGGTGTGGCTTATAAGGGGAGATGAGGAGGCCACAACAGCTAAATTTCTAATGTACAACAAAGTCAATGCGTATTTTCCTTATTTCTCTCTAGCTGCTTTGTGGTTCATGTGTACATTTAGCTGCTTTGTAGTTCATGTGTACATTTAGCTGCTTTGTAGATCATGTGTAGATTTAGCTTTCTTTGTGGTTAAAGTTGTATATTTAGGTTTTTTTGTGGTTCAGATGTACATTTTAGGTGTTTTCTGGTTCTTGTGTACGTTTAGGTGCTTTGTGGTTGATGTGTACGTTTAGGTGCTTTGTGGTTATTGTGTACATTGAGCTGCTTTGTGGTTGATGTATACATTGAGCTGCTTTGTGGTTCCTTTCTACTTTGACCTCTTATTTCTCTCTCTACCTCCTCGCTCTCTTGCCTTGCTACTCTCTTGCCTTCCTACTCTCCTACCTACTCTATTAATAATTCTCCTGCCCTGGCCTAAAAACTGTACTGATATTTTCCAACTTTGTTGTTCATTCGAAATTTTGTTGCTTTGTAGTTCATTCTAAAAGATTTGGAGGTGTGGGTGTGGCTATAAGGGGTGATGAGGAGGCCACAACAGCTAAATTTATAATGTACTACCAAGTCAATGCTTGTTTTCCTTATTTCTCTCTCTACCTCCTCCCTCTATTGTCTTCTTACTCTTCTGCCTGTAAGCTTACCCCATTAACAATTCTCCTGCGCTGGCATAATACCTGCACTTACTTGGTAGTTCATCGTAAATTGAGTTGCTTTGTAGTTCATTCTAAAAGTGTTCGGAGGCATGGGTGTGGCTTATAAGGGGAGATGAGGAGGCCACAACAGCTAAATTTCTAATGTACAACAAAGTCAATGCGTATTTTCCTTATTTCTCTCTAGCTGCTTTGTGGTTCATGTGTACATTTAGCTGCTTTGTAGTTCATGTGTACCTTTAGCTGCTTTGTAGATCATGTGTAGATTTAGCTTTCTTTGTGGTTAAAGTTGTATATTTAGGTTTTTTTGTGGTTCAGATGTACATTTTAGGTGTTTTCTGGTTCTTGTGTACGTTTAGGTGCTTTGTGGTTGATGTGTACGTTTAGGTGCTTTGTGGTTATTGTGTACATTGAGCTGCTTTGTGGTTGATGTATACATTGAGCTGCTTTGTGGTTCCTTTCTACTTTGACCTCTTATTTCTCTCTCTACCTCCTCGCTCTCTTGCCTTGCTACTCTCTTGCCTTCCTACTCTCCTTCCTACTCTATTAATAATTCTCCTGCCCTGGCCTAAAAACTGTACTGATATTTTCCAACTTTGTTGTTCATTCGAAATTTTGTTGCTTTGTAGTTCATTCTAAAAGATTTGGAGGTGTGGGTGTGGCTATAAGGGGTGATGAGGAGGCCACAACAGCTAAATTTATAATGTACTACCAAGTCAATGCTTGTTTTCCTTATTTCTCTCTCTACCTCCTCCCTCTCTTGTCTTCTTACTCTTCTGCCTGTAAGCTTACCCCATTAACAATTCTCCTGCGCTGGCATAATACCTGCACTTACTTGGTAGTTCATCGTAAATTGAGTTGCTTTGTAGTTCATTCTAAAAGTGTTCGGAGGCATGGGTGTGGCTTATAAGGGGAGATGAGGAGGCCACAACAGCTAAATTTCTAATGTACAACAAAGTCAATGCGTATTTTCCTTATTTCTCTCTAGCTGCTTTGTGGTTCATGTGTACATTTAGCTGCTTTGTAGTTCATGTGTACATTTAGCTGCTTTGTAGATCATGTGTAGATTTAGCTTTCTTTGTGGTTAAAGTTGTATATTTAGGTTTTTTTGTGGTTCAGATGTACATTTTAGGTGTTTTCTGGTTCTTGTGTATGTTTAGGTGCTTTGTGGTTGATGTGTACGTTTAGGTGCTTTGTGGTTATTGTGTACATTGAGCTGCTTTGTGGTTGATGTATACATTGAGCTGCTTTGTGGTTCCTTTCTACTTTGACCTCTTATTTCTCTCTCTACCTCCTCGCTCTCTTGCCTTGCTACTCTCTTGCCTTCCTACTCTCCTACCTACTCTATTAATAATTCTCCTGCCCTGGCCTAAAAACTGTACTGATATTTTCCAACTTTGTTGTTCATTCGAAATTTTGTTGCTTTGTAGTTCATTCTAAAAGATTTGGAGGTGTGGGTGTGGCTATAAGGGGTGATGAGGAGGCCACAACAGCTAAATTTATAATGTACTACCAAGTCAATGCTTGTTTTCCTTATTTCTCTCTCTACCTCCTCCCTCTCTTGTCTTCTTACTCTTCTGCCTGTAAGCTTACCCCATTAACAATTCTCCTGCGCTGGCATAATACCTGCACTTACTTGGTAGTTCATCGTAAATTGAGTTGCTTTGTAGTTCATTCTAAAAGTGTTCGGAGGCATGGGTGTGGCTTATAAGGGGAGATGAGGAGGCCACAACAGCTAAATTTCTAATGTACAACAAAGTCAATGCGTATTTTCCTTATTTCTCTCTAGCTGCTTTGTGGTTCATGTGTACATTTAGCTGCTTTGTAGTTCATGTGTACATTTAGCTGCTTTGTAGATCATGTGTAGATTTAGCTTTCTTTGTGGTTAAAGTTGTATATTTAGGTTTTTTTGTGGTTCAGATGTACATTTTAGGTGTTTTCTGGTTCTTGTGTACGTTTAGGTGCTTTGTGGTTGATGTGTACGTTTAGGTGCTTTGTGGTTATTGTGTACATTGAGCTGCTTTGTGGTTGATGTATACATTGAGCTGCTTTGTGGTTCCTTTCTACTTTGACCTCTTATTTCTCTCTCTACCTCCTCGCTCTCTTGCCTTGCTACTCTCTTGCCTTCCTACTCTCCTACCTACTCTATTAATAATTCTCCTGCCCTGGCCTAAAAACTGTACTGATATTTTCCAACTTTGTTGTTCATTCGAAATTTTGTTGCTTTGTAGTTCATTCTAAAAGATTTGGAGGTGTGGGTGTGGCTATAAGGGGTGATGAGGAGGCCACAACAGCTAAATTTATAATGTACTACCAAGTCAATGCTTGTTTTCCTTATTTCTCTCTCTACCTCCTCCCTCTCTTGTCTTCTTACTCTTCTGCCTGTAAGCTTACCCCATTAACAATTCTCCTGCGCTGGCATAATACCTGCACTTACTTGGTAGTTCATCGTAAATTGAGTTGCTTTGTAGTTCATTCTAAAAGTGTTCGGAGGCATGGGTGTGGCTTATAAGGGGAGATGAGGAGGCCACAACAGCTAAATTTATAATGTACAACAAAGTCATTGCGTATTTTCCTTATTTCTCTCTAGCTGCTTTGTGGTTCATGTGTACAGTTAGCTGCTTTGTAGTTCATGTGTACATTTAGCTGCTTTGTAGATCATGTGTAGATTTAGCTTTCTTTGTGGTTAAAGTTGTATATTTAGGTTTTTTTGTGGTTCAGATGTACATTTTAGGTGTTTTCTGGTTCTTGTGTACGTTTAGGTGCTTTGTGGTTGATGTGTACGTTTAGGTGCTTTGTGGTTATTGTGTACATTGAGCTGCTTTGTGGTTGATGTATACATTGAGCTGCTTTGTGGTTCCTTTCTACTTTGACCTCTTATTTCTCTCTCTACCTCCTCGCTCTCTTGCCTTGCTACTCTCTTGCCTTCCTACTCTCCTACCTACTCTATTAATAATTCTCCTGCCCTGGCCTAAAAACTGTACTGATATTTTCCAACTTTGTTGTTCATTCGAAATTTTGTTGCTTTGTAGTTCATTCTAAAAGATTTGGAGGTGTGGGTGTGGCTATAAGGGGTGATGAGGAGGCCACAACAGCTAAATTTATAATGTACTACCAAGTCAATGCTTGTTTTCCTTATTTCTCTCTCTACCTCCTCCCTCTCTTGTCTTCTTACTCTTCTGCCTGTAAGCTTACCCCATTAACAATTCTCCTGCGCTGGCATAATACCTGCACTTACTTGGTAGTTCATCGTAAATTGAGTTGTTTTGTAGTTCATTCTAAAAGTGTTCGGAGGCATGGGTGTGGCTTATAAGGGGAGATGAGGAGGCCACAACAGCTAAATTTCTAATGTACAACAAAGTCAATGCGTATTTTCCTTATTTCTCTCTAGCTGCTTTGTGGTTCATGTGTACATTTAGCTGCTTTGTAGTTCATGTGTACATTTAGCTGCTTTGTAGATCATGTGTAGATTTAGCTTTCTTTGTGGTTAAAGTTGTATATTTAGGTTTTTTTGTGGTTCAGATGTACATTTTAGGTGTTTTCTGGTTCTTGTGTACGTTTAGGTGCTTTGTGGTTGATGTGTACGTTTAGGTGCTTTGTGGTTATTGTGTACATTGAGCTGCTTTGTGGTTGATGTATACATTGAGCTGCTTTGTGGTTCCTTTCTACTTTGACCTCTTATTTCTCTCTCTACCTCCTCGCTCTCTTGCCTTGCTACTCTCTTGCCTTCCTACTCTCCTACCTACTCTATTAATAATTCTCCTGCCCTGGCCTAAAAACTGTACTGATATTTTCCAACTTTGTTGTTCATTCGAAATTTTGTTGCTTTGTAGTTCATTCTAAAAGATTTGGAGGTGTGGGTGTGGCTATAAGGGGTGATGAGGAGGCCACAACAGCTAAATTTATAATGTACTACCAAGTCAATGCTTGTTTTCCTTATTTCTCTCTCTACCTCCTCCCTCTCTTGTCTTCTTACTCTTCTGCCTGTAAGCTTACCCCATTAACAATTCTCCTGCGCTGGCATAATACCTGCACTTACTTGGTAGTTCATCGTAAATTGAGTTGCTTTGTAGTTCATTCTAAAAGTGTTCGGAGGCATGGGTGTGGCTTATAAGGGGAGATGAGGAGGCCACAACAGCTAAATTTCTAATGTACAACAAAGTCAATGCGTATTTTCCTTATTTCTCTCTAGCTGCTTTGTGGTTCATGTGTACATTTAGCTGCTTTGTAGTTCATGTGTACATTTAGCTGCTTTGTAGTTCATGTGTACATTTAGCTTTGTTTGTGGTTCAGTTGTATTTTTAGCTTTTTTTGTGGTTCAGATGTACATTTTAGGTGTTTTCTGGTTCTTGTGTACGTTTAGGTGCTTTGTGTTTGATGTGTACGTTTAGGTGCTTTGTGGTTATTGTGTACATTGAGCTGCTTTGTGGTTGATGTATACATTGAGCTGCTTTGTGGTTCCTTTCTACTTTGACCTCTTATTTCTCTCTCTACCTCCTCGCTCTCTTGCCTTGCTACTCTCTTGCCTTCCTACTCTCCTACCTACTCTATTAATAATTCTCCTGCCCTGGCCTAAAAACTGTACTGATATTTTCCAACTTTGTTGTTCATTCGAAATTTTGTTGCTTTGTAGTTCATTCTAAAAGATTTGGAGGTGTGGGTGTGGCTATAAGGGGTGATGAGGAGGCCACAACAGCTAAATTTATAATGTACTACCAAGTCAATGCTTGTTTTCCTTATTTCTCTCTCTACCTCCTCCCTCTCTTGTCTTCTTACTCTTCTGCCTGTAAGCTTACCCCATTAACAATTCTCTTGCGCTGGCATAATACCTGCACTTACTTGGTAGTTCATCGTAAATTGAGTTGCTTTGTAGTTCATTCTAAAAGTGTTCGGAGGCATGGGTGTGGCTTATAAGGGGAGATGAGGAGGCCACAACAGCTAAATTTCTAATGTACAACAAAGTCAATGCGTATTTTCCTTATTTCTCTCTAGCTGCTTTGTGGTTCATGTGTACATTTAGCTGCTTTGTAGTTCATGTGTACATTTAGCTGCTTTGTAGATCATGTGTAGATTTAGCTTTCTTTGTGGTTAAAGTTGTATATTTAGGTTTTTTTGTGGTTCAGATGTACATTTTAGGTGTTTTCTGGTTCTTGTGTACGTTTAGGTGCTTTGTGGTTGATGTGTACGTTTAGGTGCTTTGTGGTTATTGTGTACATTGAGCTGCTTTGTGGTTGATGTATACATTGAGCTGCTTTGTGGTTCCTTTCTACTTTGACCTCTTATTTCTCTCTCTACCTCCTCGCTCTCTTGCCTTGCTACTCTCTTGCCTTCCTACTCTCCTACCTACTCTATTAATAATTCTCCTGCCCTGGCCTAAAAACTGTACTGATATTTTCCAACTTTGTTGTTCATTCGAAATTTTGTTGCTTTGTAGTTCATTCTAAAAGATTTGGAGGTGTGGGTGTGGCTATAAGGGGTGATGAGGAGGCCACAACAGCTAAATTTATAATGTACTACCAAGTCAATGCTTGTTTTCCTTATTTCTCTCTCTACCTCCTCCCTCTCTTGTCTTCTTACTCTTCTGCCTGTAAGCTTACCCCATTAACAATTCTCCTGCGCTGGCATAATACCTGCACTTACTTGGTAGTTCATCGTAAATTGAGTTGCTTTGTAGTTCATTCTAAAAGTGTTCGGAGGCATGGGTGTGGCTTATAAGGGGAGATGAGGAGGCCACAACAGCTAAATTTCTAATGTACAACAAAGTCAATGCGTATTTTCCTTATTTCTCTCTAGCTGCTTTGTGGTTCATGTGTACATTTAGCTGCTTTGTAGTTCATGTGTACATTTAGCTGCTTTGTAGATCATGTGTAGATTTAGCTTTCTTTGTGGTTAAAGTTGTATATTTAGGTTTTTTTGTGGTTCAGATGTACATTTTAGGTGTTTTCTGGTTCTTGTGTACGTTTAGGTGCTTTGTGGTTGATGTGTACGTTTAGGTGCTTTGTGGTTATTGTGTACATTGAGCTGCTTTGTGGTTGATGTATACATTGAGCTGCTTTGTGGTTCCTTTCTACTTTGACCTCTTATTTCTCTCTCTACCTCCTCGCTCTCTTGCCTTGCTACTCTCTTGCCTTCCTACTCTCCTACCTACTCTATTAATAATTCTCCTGCCCTGGCCTAAAAACTGTACTGATATTTTCCAACTTTGTTGTTCATTCGAAATTTTGTTGCTTTGTAGTTCATTCTAAAAGATTTGGAGGTGTGGGTGTGGCTATAAGGGGTGATGAGGAGGCCACAACAGCTAAATTTATAATGTACTACCAAGTCAATGCTTGTTTTCTTTATTTCTCTCTCTACCTCCTCCCTCTCTTGTCTTCTTACTCTTCTGCCTGTAAGCTTACCCCATTAACAATTCTCCTGCGCTGGCATAATACCTGCACTTACTTGGTAGTTCATCGTAAATTGAGTTGCTTTTGTAGGTCATTCTAAAAGTGTTCGGAGGCATGGGTGTGGCTTATAAGGGGAGATGAGGAGGCCACAACAGCTAAATTTCTAATGTACAACAAAGTCAATGCGTATTTTCCTTATTTCTCTCTAGCTGCTTTGTGGTTCATGTGTACATTTAGCTGCTTTGTAGTTCATGTGTACATTTAGCTGCTTTGTAGATCATGTGTAGATTTAGCTTTCTTTGTGGTTAAAGTTGTATATTTAGGTTTTTTTGTGGTTCAGATGTACATTTTAGGTGTTTTCTGGTTCTTGTGTACGTTTAGGTGCTTTGTGGTTGATGTGTACGTTTAGGTGCTTTGTGGTTATTGTGTACATTGAGCTGCTTTGTGGTTGATGTATACATTGAGCTGCTTTGTGGTTCCTTTCTACTTTGACCTCTTATTTCTCTCTCTACCTCCTCGCTCTCTTGCCTTGCTACTCTCTTGCCTTCCTACTCTCCTACCTACTCTATTAATAATTCTCCTGCCCTGGCCTAAAAACTGTACTGATATTTTCCAACTTTGTTGTTCATTCGAAATTTTGTTGCTTTGTAGTTCATTCTAAAAGATTTGGAGGTGTGGGTGTGGCTATAAGGGGTGATGAGGAGGCCACAACAGCTAAATTTATAATGTACTACCAAGTCAATGCTTGTTTTCCTTATTTCTCTCTCTACCTCCTCCCTCTATTGTCTTCTTACTCTTCTGCCTGTAAGCTTACCCCATTAACAATTCTCCTGCGCTGGCATAATACCTGCACTTACTTGGTAGTTCATCGTAAATTGAGTTGCTTTGTAGTTCATTCTAAAAGTGTTCGGAGGCATGGGTGTGGCTTATAAGGGGAGATGAGGAGGCCACAACAGCTAAATTTCTAATGTACAACAAAGTCAATGCGTATTTTCCTTATTTCTCTCTAGCTGCTTTGTGGTTCATGTGTACATTTAGCTGCTTTGTAGTTCATGTGTACATTTAGCTGCTTTGTAGATCATGTGTAGATTTAGCTTTCTTTGTGGTTAAAGTTGTATATTTAGGTTTTTTTGTGGTTCAGATGTACATTTTAGGTGTTTTCTGGTTCTTGTGTACGTTTAGGTGCTTTGTGTTTGATGTGTACGTTTAGGTGCTTTGTGGTTATTGTGTACATTGAGCTGCTTTGTGGTTGATGTATACATTGAGCTGCTTTGTGGTTCCTTTCTACTTTGACCTCTTATTTCTCTCTCTACCTCCTCGCTCTCTTGCCTTGCTACTCTCTTGCCTTCCTACTCTCCTACCTACTCTATTAATAATTCTCCTGCCCTGGCCTAAAAACTGTACTGATATTTTCCAACTTTGTTGTTCATTCGAAATTTTGTTGCTTTGTAGTTCATTCTAAAAGATTTGGAGGTGTGGGTGTGGCTATAAGGGGTGATGAGGAGGCCACAACAGCTAAATTTATAATGTACTACCAAGTCAATGCTTGTTTTCCTTATTTCTCTCTCTACCTCCTCCCTCTCTTGTCTTCTTACTCTTCTGCCTGTAAGCTTACCCCATTAACAATTCTCCTGCGCTGGCATAATACCTGCACTTACTTGGTAGTTCATCGTAAATTGAGTTGCTTTGTAGTTCATTCTAAAAGTGTTCGGAGGCATGGGTGTGGCTTATAAGGGGAGATGAGGAGGCCACAACAGCTAAATTTCTAATGTACAACAAAGTCAATGCGTATTTTCCTTATTTCTCTCTAGCTGCTTTGTGGTTCATGTGTACATTTAGCTGCTTTGTAGTTCATGTGTACATTTAGCTGCTTTGTAGATCATGTGTAGATTTAGCTTTCTTTGTGGTTAAAGTTGTATATTTAAGTTTTTTTGTGGTTCAGATGTACATTTTAGGTGTTTTCTGGTTCTTGTGTACGTTTAGGTGCTTTGTGGTTGATGTGTACGTTTAGGTGCTTTGTGGTTATTGTGTACATTGAGCTGCTTTGTGGTTGATGTATACATTGAGCTGCTTTGTGGTTCCTTTCTACTTTGACCTCTTATTTCTCTCTCTACCTCCTCGCTCTCTTGCCTTGCTACTCTCTTGCCTTCCTACTCTCCTACCTACTCTATTAATAATTCTCCTGCCCTGGCCTAAAAACTGTACTGATATTTTCCAACTTTGTTGTTCATTCGAAATTTTGTTGCTTTGTAGTTCATTCTAAAAGATTTGGAGGTGTGGGTGTGGCTATAAGGGGTGATGAGGAGGCCACAACAGCTAAATTTATAATGTACTACCAAGTCAATGCTTGTTTTCCTTATTTCTCTCTCTACCTCCTCCCTCTCTTGTCTTCTTACTCTTCTGCCTGTAAGCTTACCCCATTAACAATTCTCCTGCGCTGGCATAATACCTGCACTTACTTGGTAGTTCATCGTAAATTGAGTTGCTTTGTAGTTCATTCTAAAAGTGTTCGGAGGCATGGGTGTGGCTTATAAGGGGAGATGAGGAGGCCACAACAGCTAAATTTCTAATGTACAACAAAGTCAATGCGTATTTTCCTTATTTCTCTCTAGCTGCTTTGTGGTTCTTGTGTACATTTAGCTGCTTTGTAGTTCATGTGTACATTTAGCTGCTTTGTAGATCATGTGTAGATTTAGCTTTCTTTGTGGTTAAAGTTGTATATTTAAGTTTTTTTGTGGTTCAGATGTACATTTTAGGTGTTTTCTGGTTCTTGTGTACGTTTAGGTGCTTTGTGGTTGATGTGTACGTTTAGGTGCTTTGTGGTTATTGTGTACATTGAGCTGCTTTGTGGTTGATGTATACATTGAGCTGCTTTGTGGTTCCTTTCTACTTTGACCTCTTATTTCTCTCTCTACCTCCTCGCTCTCTTGCCTTGCTACTCTCTTGCCTTCCTACTCTCCTACCTACTCTATTAATAATTCTCCTGCCCTGGCCTAAAAACTGTACTGATATTTTCCAACTTTGTTGTTCATTCGAAATTTTGTTGCTTTGTAGTTCATTCTAAAAGATTTGGAGGTGTGGGTGTGGCTATAAGGGGTGATGAGGAGGCCACAACAGCTAAATTTATAATGTACTACCAAGTCAATGCTTGTTTTCCTTATTTCTCTCTCTACCTCCTCCCTCTCTTGTCTTCTTACTCTTCTGCCTGTAAGCTTACCCCATTAACAATTCTCCTGCGCTGGCATAATACCTGCACTTACTTGGTAGTTCATCGTAAATTGAGTTGCTTTGTAGTTCATTCTAAAAGTGTTCGGAGGCATGGGTGTGGCTTATAAGGGGAGATGAGGAGGCCACAACAGCTAAATTTCTAATGTACAACAAAGTCAATGCGTATTTTCCTTATTTCTCTCTAGCTGCTTTGTGGTTCATGTGTACATTTAGCTGCTTTGTAGTTCATGTGTACATTTAGCTGCTTTGTAGATCATGTGTAGATTTAGCTTTCTTTGTGGTTAAAGTTGTATATTTAGGTTTTTTTGTGGTTCAGATGTACATTTTAGGTGTTTTCTGGTTCTTGTGTACGTTTAGGTGCTTTGTGGTTGATGTGTACGTTTAGGTGCTTTGTGGTTATTGTGTACATTGAGCTGCTTTGTGGTTGATGTATACATTGAGCTGCTTTGTGGTTCCTTTCTACTTTGACCTCTTATTTCTCTCTCTACCTCCTCGCTCTCTTGCCTTGCTACTCTCTTGCCTTCCTACTCTCCTTCCTACTCTATTAATAATTCTCCTGCCCTGGCCTAAAAACTACTGATATTTTCCAACTTTGTTGTTCATTCGAAATTTTGTTGCTTTGTAGTTCATTCTAAAGATTTGGAGGTGTGGGTGTGGCTATAAGGGGTGATGAGGAGGCCACAA